>NW_022994612.1:0-28802 GCF_012275295.1 Melopsittacus undulatus
AGGGCTCTTCTGTGGGAGGTGTGACCCTAGAACGTGTTTCCTCAGGTGAAATGAGGGGAGCCTGAGCAAGAAATGGTGGCTCTGTATGAAGCCATGGTCAGAACGGTAAACAAAAGGACAGCTGTTGGAGTAGGGAGGGCTGGAAGCTTCTGACTTAGAGTAGCAGGAGGAAGCCCGGTGTCTGCAGAGCTGTAACTGCAGAAATAGATACCTTGCCTGGTGAGGATGAACAAGACCTATCAGAGGATGTATCAGAGCCAGCTGTCACCGACCCGAGCATCCCTGTGGTGGGGGAAAAGGCAGGTGACAGCTATAGGAGACACTGAAACTGTGCAAGACAGAGGCAGTGGTGCTCGTGGGGTGCCTTGGAATGGTTTATTGGTGGACTTGACAGTGCTGGGGAAGGGTTGGACTTGATCTTGAAAGTCTTTTCCAATCTAGCTGATCCTGTGATTCTGATCCTTGCCAGGGTTTGGGATTTTGTGAAGACACTGCCAAGGCTTGTCTAGCACTTGCACTATTAGCACTTTCTTCTCTTCTACATGAGCACCAGTCACCTCCACTGGAGGTAACTTGTGGCATGGCAAGAGTTACACTCTACAGTGAAGGACAGGGGACCAACTGGTGGCATCAGTCCTTCCAGTGAATAGCAGAGGCTCAAACAGCAGTGAACTCCTTCCAGGCAACATTGCCTATAGTCACAGGCAGGGCATTGGCTCCATGAGATTCCCTGAGGTCAGGCAGCCTCACTTCAGTCCCTGGGGAGATGAGGGAGACGTTCTAAGCACATGAAAGGTAAGATTATTACTAGAAGCAGCCAGTATTAATTTAGTTTTAAACAGGGCAAATCTGGTAAATTTTACCTGACAAACCTTTTGCTTTCTGTGACAAGGTGGTTGAATGCTGTAGAGGAGGGGAGAGTGGTAGATGTCCTGTGCTGAAGCTGTAGTAAAGCCTTTGCCACATCTGATGGGCTTATCAGCAAGTTGGTGAGATGCAGACTGCATAGATAGGCAACAAGGATGAAAAGTTGACAAGACTGTGGTACTTCACAGAGTTATGGTCAGTGGTGTAATGTCCAGCCAGTGGCCAGTAACTAGTAGCATCCCCCTGTGATAAATTCTGTGACCAGTTCCAGTTACTCTCTTCATTAATGCCCTGAATGATAGGATGGGAGTACCTTCTCAGAAAGCTGTGGGTGACACTCGGATTTAGGGTGCAGGGGAAGATGTGTTTAGCAGGGCAGACTGGAAAACAGGGTAGATGGGAACATATGAAGTTCAGTAAAAGTCAGTGTGAAGTCTTGCATCTGTATAAAATAGTCTTGTGTATCATTACAGGCTGGGGTCTCTCTGACGAGGAAAAGGATCCACCTCTGCATGTACAGGTCTGGAGGTCTTAGTAGGCAGCAAGTGACCATGGGCCGACAACAACATGTCTTTGCAGCAAAGGCCAACTGCATCCTGGGCTGTATTAATAAAAAAGGTAGATATTTTTTTTCTGTTTCCTTTAATAAATTGCAAGTACGGTTGCCATTATAGATTGTTTTGAGGACAGCTAACTGCTTATATTTAGTCATTAGCCAGACCCAGAAAAGTAATCCATTCCCTATGTTTGGCACTTGTGAGACTGCATGTGGAATATGGTGTTTGGTTTTGGGCTCCCCTCTAAAAAAGGGTATTGACATGCTGGACCTCCAGTGGGCCAGCAGAGTAGTCAGGAGCCTGAAACATGGTGAATGAAGAGAAGTTGAGGGAGCTGGCCTCACTCAGCCTTAAGAAGAAAATGTTTCAGTGGGACCTTACTAGTTGTCTAAGACTCTTGTTACCCTGGGAGGCTGTGGAATCTCCATCACTGGAGATGTTCAAAACCTGTCTGGCCATGACCCTGAGTAACCCAATCTAATTAGGCATGGACTAGACTTTTTGAGGTCCATTCCAACCTAAATATCTCTATGTTTTGCATTCCTCCAGGCTACTTTGAGGAGAAGGACAAGGCTTAACCATTTATTCAAAAGCTATCCCAGATCTTCTGGAGGGCATAAAAGCAGGGAACTTATGAAGTAAAACACTTTGGCAGACTAGATCATAGCACATATGAATTAAGGGTGGGATGAAGACTATAATTTTGACTTTGTAGGTTAGATACGCTTTTAATGTATGTGTGAGCTGAAGCAAGTGAGGAGCAGTTAATTTCTTAAAGTTGTTTTTAGTTTCGTATTAATTCTCTTGCATCGACTCTTATAAATGAACATATGTAATTCTTGTTACTTTAGATCAGTCTGATTTTGCCCAGTCTGCTTATTGACTTTCACACCTGCAGAGAGAAATCTAAGAAGCTTTTCATAATCTGAAATGTACATTAGCTACTTGTAATGTACCCAGCATAGTGAATTAACCCACCTTTACCATGCTCTCTTCTGCCTTAATTAGTTACTGAATCATTTTCAAGCCACTTAAATTGCTTGACCCTCTCATATTTTCCCAGACCATTTTTTTCCCTCCTTCTCCTTTGCTTCAGAACTTCCTACCTTCTGTTGAACTGGCAATTAATCATAACAACTCTGTTGGCAGTCAATTGCTTTCTCTTTATAGAACACACCGTATGTCTCTTGCTCACAGTTCTCTAGTTTTTTGGATATGTTAAAAATAAAGCCAGTTGAAAATAGCTGAGGATTTTAGCTAGAAGCTGCTTTTTGGAGTTCTCTGTGTGATAGAGTACTTTGCAAGTCAAAAAAGATTGTGCTGTTACAAGAAAAGGCATGAACAGTAACCTTTACAAATTCTTTATCAGTAAGAATAGAATCCCCATAGACATACAGTTTTGACTTGAATTTCCCTTGGATATTTCAGCAGTGCCTCTCATCTGAAATAGGACTAACAGCCAGGACTCAGAGCATAAGTGCTGCTCAAAATGGAGTTCAGCATGCGTTTTAATCACTTATGCAAGCCCAATGGGAGATAGTAGGGCTTCAGCCTGTGCTTAAATCTATAAACAATGAAGAGAATCCTTGTTTGCCATGCTTGGTGGTTTTTCTTTCCTCAAGAGCTCTTAAGATCCAGTTGACTTGACAGGGTACATTGTCCTATAAATGGAAGAGGTCTCTCCCATGTGATAGAATGCAGTCAACATGAGATGTGCATTGAGCAATGCAGAAAACAAAAACATGGAGCAGTGTCCAAAAATTGGAGTTAAGGAACAGAGATGGGGTTCTGGGAAAACTGCCTCTGGACTCCATCACCAAAGTTCACTTTTCTCCCTGTCACCTTACAAGAGATAGTAGAGGTAAGATGCACTTGTCATCCTATTGGTGTTACAGGGAGAGCTGCAGACAGAGGGAAAGACGTCCCAGACCCTGGAGATGTGGGGGAAAGGCGGGAGCTAACTAGAGGTATCCTTTGTGCAAAAGCATTTGGGACGATCAGGCGGAAGAGGCTATCAGAGAACACTTTAGCAAAGTGGAGGTGCCCGAGTCCCTGATGGGCCCCTGTAGATTGCACCATGGAATTCTGAGGTATCTGGCAGATAGATGTCTTGTGAGGCCACTCCAAAAGAGAGGTGTGCTGAAGAACTGGAAGAAAGCAAACCTGATGGGCTGATGGGCAGTGCAGTGGATGGAAAACTAGCTGCAAGGCTAGTCCCAAAGCGTGGTGAGCTGTGGCACCAAGTCTAACTGAGGGCCAGCAATGAGCAGTAAACCCCAAGGCAAGGGGTAGTGCCGTCTGATGAAGAGAAGTGGTCCTTCCCCTGTGCTGTGTCCTGCCCCAGGCTCAGGCAGACCTGTCCATGCTGAAGAGAACCCCCAGTCCTGCACCCATCCATGGCCTCTCCCAGTGTCTGCTGGACAAAAAAAGCCCCCAGTGCAAGAGGACAGAGCTGGGCTGGCCTGGAGCAGTGTTGGGAGGAGGCAGGATCTGGCTGAGCAGCACTCCTTCAGCACTGGCAACAGCTTCTGCTTCCATAACTGTCCCTGTGTGGGCATCACTGTCATGGTGCACTCAAAGCTGCTCCTGTCCAGGCGGGATGGGCCAGGCCAACAGCTGCTGTGGCTCCAAGGAGGCTTTCATTGATGCTGAAGCAGTGCTGAGCACGGACCCATGGCTGATCCAGGGTCGCAAGAGGTGTGAGAAGTGCCTGCTGCTCCTCCAGGAGGTCATTGCCAAGGTAAGGTAAGACCCTCAGAGCCCAACTGCCTTTTCCCCAGCCCTGTCCCTGGGAGCACGGCAGGGACAGCAGCACCCATCTCGAGTGGGTCAGGGACAGGGCTCTGCCTCAGTGCACCCAAAGAATGCCACCTCCAGCTCAGCGCCTGCCTCTCCTCTCTGCGGACATGGCACCAGCATGGGCCCAGAGGCACAGTAGCCGTTGGCCTGGCCTATTCTGTGGGACAGGTGCAGCCTTGATTTTCACTCTTATTAGGATGAAAAACACTTTCATCAGGGACACTTCCTCCCTCAGAAAAGCAGCTATCAGCAACATGTGTTGCATGTAAATATAGCATTATTTGTAAAAGCTGAGAAACACAGAATGCTTAAAATTTCACGCAGAGATATGATGGTAATCTACTTTGTCATTTTAATTAATATATAGAGCCTTAAATATCAAGTGAAGTTAGGTAATAGTTAACTAAGTCAATTAGACATGAATCATACTTTGTGGAGTTTTCTGGTGGCTGCTTTTGCTTTATAAATCAAGATATCAGAAATCCAGTTAACAACATTTGACATAATAGTTATTTACAGTTTATAAACAGAAAATGAAGTTTATATGGACCATGCACTTTAAATGAATTCAAGACAAAAAAAAAGTAATAAAAAATTAGCAGAGGCACTATAAATAAACTGATGGATAAACAGAAAGAACATACATAGGTTTTTTCCCTCCTTTCTGAAGGAAGAAAACAACTATAGTGAGAAGCAAGATGCATCTCACTTATGACTAAGAGAATGTGGAATAAAGCAGCAGGAAAAAACAGCTTTGTGAGAAAAGGATAGCAATCATCTTAAATGCATAAGTATTTGTATGTGTTCCTTACATTTTCTGGGTAATTGCTCATAGTGTAATGACATGTTCAAAATTCTATTCATCTTGCACTTGCATTTCATATGTTAAAAATTCATAAGCGAGAAGAATTTTATTGTTCTCCCTTAGTGGAGATGAAATCCAGAAGCTTACAAAAGTCAGGAATCTCAGTAGGAAAGAAGAAAAAATATCATTTGGTTGTAATCTTTAAAACTAGAGTTATTCACTGAAGTCTCTTTATAAGACAAATGTCTAGAACACTTACGGTCCATTAGAATATAATACAATTGGTAGAAAAATGGAAGTCTTTCAAGATAAAAAAAAAAAAAAGGGGTGCTGTGATACCCAGCATATAACCATGATTTTTATCTGGGATCATGTGATATTTGGTAGGGTGTTTTAGTCCTGTTTTTTGTATTGCTCAAAGCCTGTGAAAACACTATCATCTTCTCTTCAGATACAGGCTGAAAATATACCAGCTGTTTAAAATCTCACCTTATACGTGAGATTGGGTGTATGGGTCTGTTTTGCATTTGATGAGTGTTTTGGAGGTTCTTAGTGACAGTAAAGTATCTCACAAGGTCTTTCATGCCGAGTGGAAAAGGGAACCTGACTGCACTCCAGTTAAAGTCAGCTGATTTCCTGTAGAAGGGATTGTGCATTATATTCAAATAGGAAATTCTCCCAATTCTGTGAGAAGCTAAAATACAAATGCTGAAATGCATTTGTGTGAGGAAGCCCTGAACAGGAATGTCTGCACAACTTCACTGTTTCAAGTGAATTTGTGTGAGAGTTGCCTGCTGGTGCAGACTGAGGTTAGGAGAGTGGGATTTGACTCTGACCTGGGGGAGAGGGGTGGTATCTATTTTCCTCAATGTAATAGGTATCTGAATCTAGAAGTTTACTTCTCAACAAATATCTGCATTTTATATGTGATTTGAAAAGTACTGTTTGAAAACTTATTTTCAAGTCTGCTATTCTTCTGTATGGAAGTGGAATCAGTTAGAGAACAGAAGCCTAAAGAAGTGACTTGTTTTACCAAGTCTAATTCAGATAAAAGAAAAACACAATGCAGATCGCTGTTATTAAGTGACCTGAGTTAGTCAGTTTGGTTCTATAACACAAGTGTAGCTATTCTTGGTAATTATTGGTGTTGTGACTGATTAGGTAGCTGTTTGCATCTGTTCATGAGGAAAGATTATTTTTGACAGTGGCACATGCATTTATTAGGTTAGAATGAGCTTAAATCCTATTCTTTCTTCCTGGGAAATGACTTAAATGCCTGCTGAAAACTAAGTCCATATTTAGTATTTTTCATGAGTTAGGGATGTGTTTCTGTACTTGAAAATGAATTCCTTTGTGTGTTTGGGTTTTCAGATGGGTTTTTATTTGTTTTTGTCAGAAAATCAGGGCTACCTGTGTCCCATCAGGATTACCAGGATCTGATTCATGACCATGAAAATCAGTGGAAATATTTACACTAACTGCAAGAAGCTGTGGAGGAGACTTCACAGTAAGAACAGGGTCATGGGATCATAAGTAATAAGATAAATAAATGCCCATGTTTGACCAGTCATAATGATAACTTATTCTGTATAGACTGAAAAATTCTGCTTACTTCAACTGCAGTTAAGACTGGTTAAACACTAGAAATTATTAACTCTTTGGTAAATATTGCCATTATTACCTGAATAATTTATGAGTACTGCAAAAATATTAATTCAATTATATTCAGTGAAAAATGGCAATATTTACAGAATAATATATTCACAGAATGGTGTCGACAAGGACCACTTGCAGTGCAGGCACTGAAGTCTTGTTCTACTTGAGAAGAATGTTGTGAGAGAGGTGGTAAATTTAATCTGTGTTCTTCCTCTGTAGTGCCAAAACTACTAGTACTTGTAACTGTCTATTCAGAAAAACAATTATTTTCTATCAGTATGTTCAGATTTAATACTGTTAATAATAACTGTAAGTTCTTATATGCCATTTTTCATTCAGGAATAAAAAATGCCTTAGAAAAACTAATCTAAGCTCTGTGTCGCAGCAAGACTCAAGAAGGAGTTAAAGCAATGACGTCAGTGCAGAGGGAGAACCATTATGTTCCAGGCTCTAACCAAATAATCAATACTCATTTTGAGTCCACTAGGTCCTGCACAGTTCATCCAGGAATACACAGCAAATCACATGCTGTGATCAAGCAATATATTACCAAGTAAGGATGATTTAGAAACTAAACAAAGAACTCTGCAAGTGTGGGTTTTGAATATTTCTAGGGAGGCCTTAATAGCATGCAAGGCTTTAGAAGAAATTTTGAAGGTGTAGCAGACCTGACTACAATAATAAATGCAGGGAACACAGATAATTCCTTTTTCAAAGGAAGAAAACAGCAACTGTACTACAATAACATATACTAAACTAGCTTATGACTAATAGAGTGAAGATTAAAGGAAATGGAAACCATTAAAATCAAAAGAGTTGGGGGAGAGTATTGGTTCTTTTATTATTTTTTTTTTTTTGTTTAGGGGTCATTTAAATTGTCTTAGTACTTCTTTGTGGTTTTTACACTTTTAAAGTTATTTCAGTGTAGTTTCTAGCTTGGAGTGTGGATGTAAGCAAAATGACCCCTTTAAGCTGAACTGGAAGCCTTAGCTTGTTCAACATGTGTATGTGCTTATGTCTTTGCAAGACTGACTTACTTCCTGATGATAATCATCAGGTTGAAAAAATCCTTTGAGACTTGTATTTGTCTATAACTGATTTGATATTTTAGATTTCTGTTGTTACAGGGGAGTTGATTGAGTTACCTGTTTTAATATGGGTATAGTGATGAGCTTTTTACCTTCACAAAATGATTTTATCATCAACGCAGGTGGTTAGTTATTAGGTGACAGTGACAGCTTGTAGTAGCCACTATCTGTTGTGAGTTTTCCATGCCACATCACTCAAGTTAGGACCTCTGTATTTAGATAGTTATTGTTCCCCCTGATTCTACATGAAAAAAACAATCTGCCTGGATGTATCAGTAGTCTGAAACAAAGTAAGGCAAAAGAAGTTACCTCTTATGAACTGTAGTTTTCTAGTAGGAGAGTTAAAATTCTAAAGAAGTCATCAATAAAACTGATAAAAGCCAATTTGGGTATTTTTCCCCAAGTTTTATTATCTATTGATTTTTAAGTGTAGGTTGGTGGTTTTTTTTACTGTCTCTCTGAAGTATAATGCTGGATCTGACTTAATGTGCAACCATTCTTGGTGGATTTTTAGAATATATTTCATATCACTTCTACAAAGCATGAGAAAAGCATTCCACTGCAGTATTTGTTACGTGGTTTTGAATGTTCAGTATTTTGCTGAAGTCCTATTTTCCTGATTCACTGCCACAGGTCTGGAACAACGTTTTCAATTCTAATGAAATAAGGAAATTACTGAAGAGAAAGTTTATAGCTATAGCCTTGTTCTCGCAGACTGACAAGTTATTTTAATCATCAGCCGAAGCACAGAAGCACCTGCTTGTTAATGCAGCCTTGCCCATCTTTGGGAACAATGTTCAGTGATACTAAGGAACTTTTTGATGAAATGATACCACCTAATGAGCTACAAGATAAGCAGGCATTTAAGATGAAGGCTAATATTGACAGAGACTGGAATTATTTTTCTCTTTTTATCTCTTCTGCTTGCTAAATTAGGGCTACAGTGTGCCTGTCCATCTCTCCAGAATGAACAATGTGCAGCTATGCTGCAGCAGTTGTAATTCAATGCCTGTTACCCCATTTTCCCAAGGGTAATTAAGTTGCTTGATCTTTTTACAAGGTGTAGCACACCTTCTCCTCTCTTAGGATAAGTCTTTTTCATCCCTTTGCTGGTTCTTGTACCTGCTTGTTTATCAGAATGTGTGTGTACAGCCAAACAAACCCTAGCATCTTGTCACTCATCCCATCATTATCTCTTTGGGAATGCTGCAGTAATAATACTGTATTGGGTTTGCTTTAAAGGCTAGAATTAGCAAGAATCTGGACTTTAATATATAAGAGGTTTGTGTTATAAAGAGATGACTAATTTAACTAATACATGGTCCACTTACAAGATGAAAGGGAGCAGTAGTGACTTTTTGTAGGTAAGGAGAACATAGGCTAGAGTTTAGCCTTTAAACTGTGCAAAAAGGTTTAAGGTGTTTTGTTTTCCTACTAGTGCTATCTTCTTGTCTTAGATGCATCACTTACTTTTATGGCCAAATGAGCTTAGACTCATCGCACAAGTCTCAAATTTACATATGCATACTGAAGAATGATTTACACCCATAGATGGAAATTAAATAATTTACAAGTTCAAACCCAGCACTTTCAAAACTCAGTACTTTATCTACAGTTTCTTAAGTAGGTTTCCTTTGAAGTCCTTGTGCACACTGTGGTGGCCATGTAGCTTTGCAACAGTTTCTAGGAGGTGAGCTGTCTTGCCCATACCGATTTGACTGCTTTAGGCTGAGGTGAGGGTTGAAGATGTCTCTGTCACTTCTTCTTTGGGTGGTCTTAAAGCTACAGAAATTTTGGTAGAAGCAAGGGTCCAGTTCTTCAACTCATCTGCATCTGGGTGGCTGCCCTGATTTCAGTAAGGCCAACAAAAATTGACAATCTCACTTCAGAATTTCAGACAACAGAAAGAGAAGTATAAAATTCAAGGGGAGTGGTTTTAATCTGAAAGAGGATAGGTTCAGATGAGACATGAGGAAGAAATTGTTCCTTATGTGGGTAGTAAAGCACTGGAATATTTTGCCCAGAGAAGCCGTGAGTCTGCAGAGGACTACTTCAGAACTGAAAACCTTTCTCCCAGTGCCCTTTACTGTTGTCAGAACAGGATTTTTATGTACCATAAAATATGGATTCATGGGTACAAAATTGTACATGTTTTATTAGTGCCAGGTACATAATATATTCCCCAAATTAGGTCAGTTCCCTTGATCAACATTCAGCTATTATTTCCATTCTGTCACATTTTTGAAGCACAAGAGAAGGATTTGAACAAGAATTTCTTGTATTTTTAAATGGGAAATTATAAAGGTACCAGGTAATTTATAGCAACAAAACTCTATTCTCTGGGAATCTCTTAAAGGGAACCTCCGTCACCCTTCCCTGAGTGGGAACAAAAAATATCCTTGAAGTGATTGTTCCATTCAGAAAATTACTTAGTGGAATACATTGTTCTTATTTATAGAATAACTTTCATAATGTATTTTTAAAAGAAAATGAAAAAAATACACTAAAGAAAAGTAATGCATTTTTCTGCCTGAGTGAAAAGTGTAGGAATGAGCTTTTGTGAGCAAGAAGTTGCACAGTGAGTAGGAAATGTAAGTACATAAGCAAAAATCCACCACTAAGCAACATGTAAGACTAGAGACAGTATCAGCCAGGCCTGCTGAAGTCACGTTGGTAAAGTGCTTCAGTTGCTGCTGCCTCTGTACATCAGCTTCTTATGCAGGCTCAGGTTTCTTCCTGTCCACTTACTTCATATGTTCTCTTGCTTAGATGCTGTACTGGGAATTGGTATGATATCCTGTTAAAAACTTTTCCATTCTTAGCAGTGAATCTATGTATGTATGTATGTACTGGGCAATAGTTTGTACAGCCAGATGTTCTCTGGTTGAACCTGAGTGATCCCAAGTAGCATCTCACAGAACCACATTTCATCTGTCCCCATGAAGATGTGATTTGTGTATGGCCAGGACCGCAAGGAAGTGGCTGCTGTGTCAGTGATTCCTGTATTTCACTGTTGTTCCCTCTGGGCTTAAGTTACAGGAACTGTGAACTGGCTTGGTGTTTTGCTAGGAGCTTAACTTGGACTCCAGAGTAAACGAAAAAATAGGGAGGTGAAGTGTGGTAGGATGATGGTGTATAATTCCTTGTTTAAGCTCTGAAGATTGTGTTTATTGTATATCAGAGTGCATATCCACTGTCCATGACTCATTTGTAGTTCCCATCATTTGCACATCTGCTCTATTGCTCCAGCTGTAGCAAGATCACGTGCTGGTTCCTTTAGGTAAAGTGTCTTTGAATGCTGGACTTAGTGCCTGTAGCAAGCACAGTCAAGAGGCACTTGATTTTCCTTACTGCATGTTTATTTTCATATTCACTGTCATTATATTTTTTTATAACAACCTTTTCAGGTTAAAAGAGATCACTTGGGAAACAGGGCAAGTAAATAAATAAAGAAAACCTCCACAATCAAGGAATATTTCTGCATAGTCTAGTAAAACAAAAACCCTGCAAGAATCCAGTGTATGTTACTATGAATGCACTTTTAGCTTGTTTCTTCATTCCAAGGAATCTAGAACATTTGCTTTTATTTTCATATGGTGAGAGAATAAATAAACTCCTATTACCTTCATCCATGATGACAGTGCAGGTGACCAGATTACTAGAATGCAGTTGCTTTCCTCTGCCAAAAGAAGTAAAAGGCTTTAATTATGTCTTCTTCCTTTTGTACTTTATTGGTGAATGATGACATTTATACTCAGGTTATTAATTCAAAATAAAAGCTGATGGCAAGGAAAAGTTTCTGAAGGTAGGTCCCATTTAGCATGTTTTGACTTACTTATCATAAAGATTAGCTGCCAGATTCAGTTTTAAGCCAACTCTTAGCATTGCTGGAGGATATTTCTATTTAGGTCTGCCAATAAAAAAGCCAAAAACTAGTTTTAGGCTGTTTGTTGCTTTGGCATTTCCGTGCTATCTAAAAGCTAACTGCGCTGCAAATATAAAAAGAATACTCATTATACTTCAGTAATTATACCATAGGTAAATCTATTTGACATGCAGTTAATATCACACAAGCAACAAATGCAGTTATATTTTCTAACACATCAAATTATTAACAAAAATTATGTGCATTTAAAGGGTATTTAAAAATAAACTAGATTAAATTACAAGTAACAGCAAAAAAATATATTAACTGGTTAAGTGATGTCAATGTGAAACAGCAAGGATTGGACAAGTCATGACACTGCTACTGAAATAAGAAATTTTCCTGACATGCCAGAATTCACAATTCAATGCTGATTTTGGTTATAAATTTTCTATACTTTTTGTCTTAATATGGTGTAGGGTTTTTTTTGGTCAGAGTAGCCATGTGGTCATACTTTATTTATGAAGGCTGAATTATAGATGCAATGCTCTCCCGTCGCTTTGCCATGGTACAGCATGTTGGATGAAGATGAAATTTAATATGTATTCTGCTTCACTCCCTGTCTTATTTATTATTGTGGTAGGGTTTTAAATAGCTACTGTGGCCTCCTCTAAGGCAATGTTTATCTTCAGCAACAAATGATACAACTTAGAATAATTTTTTTAAGAAGCTCTTGGCATATTGTATCAGTCAGCTGGTTCTGTCTCGACCATGGAACTATTTCTGCTTTTTAAATATGCCAGTGTAAGAAAACAAAAACAATTAGCTTTTATTTAAAAGCAGGGGAGTGCTATTGGTGAGGAATTTTCATGATGTGGTCATTTCCTTTGACTTTCAAAGCATCTTGGTGTAGCAGAGGATGAGGTTGAGAGGAATGGTGTGCAAGTTCCTCGGAATAGGATTTTTTTGTCATTGAATCCAATTTAAACATCAATAAAAACCTGTGTTGTTGGAATATATCACAGGCAAATAGCATGTTAAGACCTGTTGTTTCTGTGAGTATAATAACAATGATCAATGAATGTGGACATAAACAGGCAGAATATATTTGTGTGTATAGATCCATACATTCATATACAAACATAACTGTGCTTAAAGTACACAGCTAGAAGAAAAAGGCATATGATTTCTAGGTATACAAAGATACAAAGTCAGACAAATATTCCCACAGAGAAGAGCTTAAAGAAGCTGTTGTTTTCTCAGCAACAATGCATCTGCTAAAGGATTGAAATTGAAATGGGAGTTTAAACTTTACAGGTATTCATATTTGTGAAGTATCATAAACATTAGAGCCCCGAATTAGAAATTCTTTTCAAGGAATCCCAGTAGAATGACAGCTCCTGATTTCTGTAGAGCTAAAAGAAGTAATGTTTACTTTTTTTTAGAGCATCTGTCTTTAACCTTCAGTCCTTTAAAATCTCTTGCTTCCTGAAACACAGGAAAAAAAAGGGGCACATAATAGACTCCTTTTGCACATGGAACAAAGCTGGATGTAACTTTTATCCTTGGCTCCTTTGTTGCTCCCCAAATCTATTCCTCTTTGAACAATCTGCCACTACTCTGTGCCAGCAGGAGCTTTAGAAGAAGGCCATCTGCACTGGCTGCTATGTGTTGGGACAGACTCTCTTAATTCCTGATGTACTGGAATGGAGATTTCACTCTGTGTCCAGAAATCCCACCCCTTATGTTTTGCAGATGGGGCAGGGGTGCAGGTCTCACATACTGCTGCTGAGGCCACTTACATTTTGTGGGCAGGGATATAGTACATACCGAGTCTACCCTCAGAAACTAAGTGAAAGTTCCACTGTTTCATCTAAGTACTGCCAAGTAAAGGAGTGACTTGGAAGAAAATTTTCATAGTAAAATTTTAGGTGGATTACTTAAGTTATGCAATTCACTGGAGAAAATCAGAAGCTTTCAGCCACAGTAAAGTCTCATCAGATGTTTATATAGTGGCGGTACTCGAGGGGATCCTGTTAAGCTATGAAAATATGGAAAAGAGTAAATGCCTGTCTTGAATGTGTTTCCACTGTGATAAATCATACTTAAACCTGAGCTATATCTGTGCAGTGTGCTGAAAGAAAAGGTTGTTTTGATTAATTTAAAGACATCATCAGGCAGAGCTTCTCTTTAATTCAATCCTGCAAAATATGAAATCTCCTAAGTGTTTTCTGGATTCTTGTCTTTCATGTCTTCCTTTTATGTCTCTATTATGAGCCCTGTCTTTGGGAAGATTGCTAAGGTATTGCCCCAGAAACAGAGATGGTCTTCCTAATTCCTTTCTGTTCAAGGACGAAATGACTTTACATCAGTTAAAAGGTTCACCTGCCTTTTCTAATGAGCTTGATGACCTGTCTTTCCCCACCTACCCTCTGTGTAACAAATAAGTTGCAGATTGGTGGAGGCCATTACCCCAGAGAGGAAGCATGGTTACAACAATATTTCTTTTTGACACTCTTGTCTGGTTGATTATATTTACTTCATCCTTCACCTGTTGTTCTCATCCTGAAGCATTGTGCCATAATTGCCATTTTTAAAAGACAAAAGTGATTATAGTGATTTTCTCAGACAAGTCACAAAAGCCTTTCTGAACACGGGTAGCACATTTACTAATCCTAATAGTTTACTAGAGAGGGGAGGCAATTGAAGATTGTCTCTGCCCTCTATTGAGGTGTATACAGCTGTACTTCATTGCAGTAGTCTAAAAATAGTGAATTCCCCTTCTCTCATTAAGAAATTATAAAACTAGAGAGTGCCCTTTTGAGACCTGTTAGCAGAACAGTTTTAGGCCTTTCAGAAGGCCCTCATTAGTTGCACTGTCCATACAGCTCTATTTATAACTGGAGGCATCATATATGCTGCCAAAGTCCATTAAGGAGTTTGCCATCAGAAACCCAGAACTTCAAAATTTGTAAGGAAACATGTGGGATGGGGGGCCTTTAATTAGATTTTAAGTACAGAGTTGAATTTGACACCTTCCTTTAAGTATTATGTCCAACAAGGACAGAAATCGAGAGCACTGCCAACATAGGCTTGTTCTGCGCTGGGGAACATTTACAGAACATTCCCAGTATTGCATCTCCACTGACATTAGTGATATGAGGAGCTGCAATATTCACAGCTCTCCAGCACTAGCAGCTGTTTCAGCACTGTGTTAATTAGATTGGCACTGAGCTGGTTTATTAGGCATGGTGCTACTGACAGCTGCTGGGGTGTCATCTATGCTAGGGCTGCCAGCACTGATAAAGCTGTAGTAGTATTGGTAGCTGTGGCAATTATTTGTAGAGCTCTCCATGGTACGTAAAGCTGAGATATGTGGGCTGAAGTTATAGTATCTATATGAATGCATATATGTGATTTAATTTATTCCCTGTTTTCCCCTAGCATCCTACTCACATGTATGTGCTTTTCTGGTCATCTGTGAGAAACTGAAAATCTCGTGAATTATCTGTCTTCTCGTTTGATATAGTCTTGCATGAGGGAGAGTGGAGGGAACAGGAAAGTTTCATACTTAGGACCAAAGATGTGCATCTGGGTAAAATAGGATTAATAATTATCTCAGTGTGCATTGTACTGTGAAGTGGTGATAATTTGTGTATTGATTGGTAAAGTAGTTTAAAAGGCTTTCAGTGCCCAACACAAGTTGATTGTGCTGGTGTCATCCACAGGTATGTGATACATGTTTTCCTCTTGGAAGCAAGATATGTTTTGATGAACCAAGCATACTTATAATGAAGTATAATTTATTAACAAGTTCCTGTGTGATGTACTCTCGGTTACCCTGCTCTTCCAGGGGGTTGGAACTAGATGATCTTTCGAGGTCCCTTCCCACCCTTGGGATTCTGTGAATGGAAGGGTGTTTGTGTGTGAGAATATGTGAGATCATTTTTTTTTTTATTATTGTTTTGTCATTATGTTTTTAAATTTTAAACAGGTAGAAGCACTATTGAAGTCAGAAGTCTAATCTTTACTTCCATTTTCTTTATTCTATTTACTCAAAGCACTATAGTTCTTGACATTTTTTTCCTTTACTGAAAATTAGCACTGCTTGGCGTGACCCATATGTGAGGTTTCTTGAACTATTTGAAGGCTAAATAATTTAAAAGGACTCTGTTGAACAAACAAAGAACACCATTATCCCCTTCCTGGTCTTTCTAATGCAATTACCTTTGAACCAGCTAGCATAGATTTTTCAGAAGTAGCCCTTGGGCCTTACTGAAATCATTTTGAGACAAGTCACTTCTACAGAAAGATCTGTGCATGCAAAAATATGTAAACAAGTGAGAATAAAATTAAGCAGTAAGTTTAAACCATCCCGTAATCTTAAGAACAGCTTAAGGAAGAGTTCAAATACTTGTCTGTAGATGTCAGCAACATAGAATCATAGAATCATAGAATAGTTAGAGTTGGAAAGGACCTTAAGATCATCTAGTTCCAACCCCCCTGCCATGGGCAGGGACACCTCACACTAAACCATATCACTCAAGGCTTCATCCAGCCTGGCCTTGAACACTGCCAGGGATGAAGCATTCACAACCTCCCTGTGCAACCCATTCCAGTACCTTGCCACCCCAACAGTAAAGAATTTCTTATTTATATCCAACCTAAACCTCTGCTGTTTAAGTTTCAACCCGTTACCCCTTGTCCTATCACTACAGTCCCTAATGAATAGTCCCTCTCCAGCATCCCTGTAGCCCCCATTCAGATACTTTTTTAAACTATGGGAAATAGAGACTAAGGGTAGCAAATGCTCCAACCCTCACGGTGTTCAAGGCCAGGTTGGACAGAGTCTTGGGTGACATGGGTTAGTGGGAGGTGTCAATGGCAGGGAGGTTGGAACTGGATAATCTTAAGGTCCTTTCCAACCCTGATGATTCTATGATTCTATAAATACTTTTTTACTCCTCTGTTAAAGGCCCATCTGCTCCTGTGCCTGTACCCATAAGGAAAACCAAAATCAGTGCTTGTCTCCTTTTCCGGAGAAATACACACACATTCAAGGAAAATGAAATACCAATTTGCAGCTAAATTGCCTGTGATAAACATTGAGAATTCTACTGGTTCCTTGATAAATCACTACCCAGTTATGCATATGCTTGTTCTGACCATTGTTTTGCCCAACCCCATGCTCACAGAGTATAGCCTTATAAATCCAATAGTCTAAATTCGGTAAATTTTCTTGAATATGAAAGGAAATGCCAGCCTGTTTGAACTATTCTGTGTAAGATATCTGTCAATTCCTTTTTACTTACACAAAAACTCCCATTTCTTGGGGAAAGCTTATGGCTGTGAAAAATGCAATGCGTATGTCAAATGTAGACTCATTGATTAATTTGTTGTATTTAAAGCACAAATCAAAAGTAGCAATGTGTATTGGAGAACCTATGCTGGAGTAATTGGAAGGCAGTATAAGCAAGTAAAGTATACTCCATTTTTGTGTTTTTTAGTACGTATTCTCTGTGCTGGCAAGTGATAAAAGCAGGTGTGAACTCCAGTCATTTGAGACCATAAGAAAATTGTAATGAAAGCTCTTCCGAAAAACAGTGGTTATCTATAATATCAGATGACAAGCATATTTATTAAAAATCAATACAGTTATTTTAATGGTTAAGGCCGCACTTTAGCTCTGCTGTTGCTCTGTGTAGTTAATTTCTAGTTCTTAAGCTTCTGTAGAACTAGGAGCCCTCTTGTGAAGTAGACAGGATAATGCTTCCTATCCCATGCTGCTCTTTTTCTTTTTTTTTGTTCTTTTAAGAGTCATCCTTGAATAAATATAAATATTCCATTATTACTATTTACTAAGCAAGCAGTATTCATGGCTGGCTTATTTGTGAGGAAAAAAAATGGGTACAAGATTTTTCACCTAAATTGTTCATCAGTGCTGGAAGTTTTCTAGAATTAGTAACTTTGGACTAAGGTTTTCCATGGACTAAAATTCTACAGATCCCAGCAGATGCAATGCAAACTTTGGATGACCTCAATTCTGTCACCCTTCATTCACTGTGTGTGGTAGTTTGAATGTGAAAATAATTGGAGACTTCTAAAAGCAGGGGCTGTTTAATGATTTCACAGTATATTCTGACCCCCTTCATCTCTAAGTCCATATTCTTTTCCCAAGGGATTACATTATTTTATTTCTATGGAAGGGTAGAGTTTGTAGCTGTGACACTGCAAAAATTTATCAGAACCACAAGAGCAGAAGATTGATACTGTTAGTAGTAACATATTTTTCCATAGGCAAGGGAGGATTCAAGCCTGGTATTGCAAAGGTTTTTGGTGATTTATACCTTCTATACCTTATTGCTGAGAAAAGCATATACAGTAGAAGAACTGAAGGCGACCACTTGATAATAGCTCTCAACAGGCATTGTCTAGAAGGTGTTAGAGAGATGAGATGAACAAAGGCATGAGGGACCCATTTCAAGGATCAGAAATATGGCCAGTTTTCCTCACTGGTCTCTGTTCAGTGCTTCTGACTGGCTAGTTCTGGAGCAGAGGTAGTGATCATAGTATTAAGGAAGTGAAATGAAGGAAACCTGAAACAATTCTTCACACAATGTTTGCAAACCTCAGTGAAAACTAAGTGTGTGGGGAATTTCTGCGTAGAAAAGGAAGCAGAAATCACACACTAAAAGTCAATATGGAATAAAAATTTCACCATCAGTTCATCATGGTTTGCAAAATTGAAGGTTTTAATTCAAGTTAAAGAACAGTAAACAATAGTTCAATCTGATTAGTCTCTGTCAGGCAATATTGTTTTGCTTTTTTTTCTCACAAGACAAAAAGAACTATTGAAAAAATCCTGTATTACAAAGATTCTTTCACCAGCTACTGAAAACTGTCATGCCGCTGGCATCTCCACTAACTTACAATATGGCACATAAACAAATTAGCAGTGGGTTATGTTTAAGACCAGCTAGGAGGAATAGTAAAGGTAATATTATGTATGGTTAAATGGGTTAATGAAGCATTTTGGGTAAGAATTTAATTTCCCTCGGTAGAGTGAAGCGGAATTTGGAATGAAGTGAGCTCTACACTAAAGTGAGAGTGGCAAGCATGAGAAAGCAGAAATGGAAAAATACTTCTTACAGTAATGTGGAGCCAGTTGGTGTAATCTGCTGTTGCTGATTCAAAGCTACAAAGCTGAGACTGTCTTTCAGCCAGAGAATGTATTTTAAAATGGCTTCCACCTGCAGTAAAGAATAATGATGATCTCAGATATTAACACTCATACTTCTTCAGCAAGCCCAGCAGGTAATCTGGGAATTGATCCAGATTATTAAACATAGCCATCTAGTGCCACCTTTCATGTCCTTGAGCATCTGAGGAGCTTGGCTGACAGTTACGGGAGTAGATGTCTTCTAGGATGTACTTCTGTAGAAGCTGCTAGAAGCCAGATGGGACAGCCTTATAAAATGGCATATAACTTAGTAAATAACTTGTGTTCCCTCTACTAGAGGTATCTGATGCCTCTCTTCCATTGAAACATTTAGTTGGCAGTTTTTATTAACAGAAGTAAGACTAAAATCCAAGTTAAGGTTTTTCTTCAAAAATCAGTGCCTGTAGATACTGTTATATCATAAAGGACTTTCACTTTAACCCAAACTTACCTCTAGCCAAACATCTGTAAGAGCATTAAGTCTTACTTCCACCTTTTGAGACACAAAGTGTCTATATATCTGGATGCAAACTGATAAATGAATTCCTACATGCATTAAGTGCGCTGTTAGTCTATCTGCAGTGATAACACTGCTGTTGTCCTTCAGTATCATACTAGATTTAAAGCTTAATCTTTCCCCCTGATATATTGTAATTCTAGCCTCCAGCTAGATAGTTCTGCAGGTGGTGCTGTGGGAAATGTTTGCAGTTCAGAGCCAGGGCTGAAACAGAAGTGGAGAAGGAACAGCTTCATTTCTCTTCAGCTTTCCCAGAACAGAAATATTAAGAAATATTTTACTTCACAAATTTTATGTAGTTATGAGTGCTTTTATTTTTAAGAGGGAAACAGTCCTCAATTCATGATAATACATGATCTCATTGGAGCACTCACACAAAGATCAGCAAAATATATAAGGGATGCAAGGTGTGACTCATCTGATGGTGCTTTTAACTCACTTTCTTATACTGTTAATGATTAATATGTATTTTGCATCCTGTGTAACTACACTTCTTTTTTCCAGTAATAAGAACACATTGCACAATGCTCTGGAGAATACCAGCTTCCGTAAAATCCTATGGGGGAAATTAGTATCATTCACAAAGGGAAACAGTTGTTTTCTGCAGCTCACATCATCTCCAAAACTTCCCTGCAATTTGGAAGAAAGGAGCTTTTATTTAGCTTCTGCAACCATGTTCTAAGCAAGTATTTTACTATTTTTTGAATTCTGAATAATTTTAGGAAGTTCTTCAAATCAATGCCAAATTGTCACATCTTTAATCTTCCTTAACATTATTATGATTGGAATAGGGGAAAATAAGAGTTTAGAGATACATATGTGTGTTCTATATATGTATGTAGATATATACTGTCTCATACTATCCACTAGATGGACTCATGAATAGACCATTCAGAATCAAAACTCAGACTCCTGGTTAAGCTGCTGCTGGAGTCTGTCTCACAGCAGCAGAGTTGGGGATAGAAGCTTCTGCACCTGCACCTTCTGTCAGTGCAAGGACCAGCTATAATTTGCTAGGAGAGAGGTTCTGGCTGGCTCCAATGCTCTCTCTAGTGATAGTGTTGAAAAGACCAGCCAAGAATCTTACAGATTTCTGCATATACAAAGTGTTATGTAAGTGCTTGAGGTAATTTGAATTAGACCTCTCATATGTGCTCAGAGTGCATGTAAGGGCACCATATGGCCATAAAAGTGGGAAAGGCATGTGCTGAAGTTCGCTGATAATTAGCTTTAGCAGACAATTGAATATTCTACTTGAAATGACAGGCTTATTCACAATCATTGTCTTCAATTACTTTTTTTTCCCAGTCACAAGCTAAATTATTATTGCTCTTTGTGTTAGTAGTTTGTTTCCTTACCATAACCAGCTGCTTTTCACTTTAGTTGCTGTATTTGCTAAATGATGCAATACTTTCTGAACCCATAAAATCTGAACAGCTAACAAAAGCGTAAGCAGTAACCATTTCATTAAAATAATTATTTTTAAATCACTTTGAGCATACAGCTGTAGCTATGCCTACAGTGAGGGATAGAAATGACCTTCCAGGGAACATGCTTGCATTTCCGGATAGCATGGGGCTGTCAGAGTAGCACTGCATTCTCTCCTTATTCAGTTTTCACATCAGAAATAAGCCGAAGAGTGGCCAAAAGAGAAAATGGAAAGACATCAGCAGAGCTTTGTTATTAATACCCACTTGTATTCCAGCTTCTTTCTATTTCATACAGTGTGTAAGCTGAAGTAGTTCTCCAGCAACTGTAACAACACCGGGGCTTGATGAAGGCCCTGGGACACTTGACTGTAAAACTGAGTGGGGAATATACAGGGACTCTTGATGTTTGATAAAATAGTCAGTGCTTGGTAAGTCAATGAAGTCAGTGGGTTAGGTGTCCCGGTAGTAACAAGACAATAGAACACAGTAAGCAGAAATGCCTTAGTGCTGTGGAAGTATAGTAAACTAAATGGAAATAAATAATGAATGCTGCAGAGGAAAATAAACGTGTGTTCATACCACAGCCATTCAGTCCCCGCTGCTGGCTTTAGTTTGTTAAAGAGCGGCACCCTAAATGCTCCAGTAGTTCTTGGGAAATGGATTAAACTCTATTGAGTTTGTCTTTCAAATACTATTATAAGGCCAAGTTGATCTTTTTTCATTTCAACTCTGTAGTTGTCTATGAACATGCCTTTCCATAAGTATTTTGTGACAAATATGTTACTAGATTGATTGTGTAATATGCGCTATATAAGTAGAAGTTGACAGAATCAGAGAAGCGTAGAACTGCAAGGAACTGATGGATTTTCCATTCTTAAGGGTATGAATGTCTCTTCTTTTCTTAGAAATTCCCTTTTCTGGGACTTCAACAAGCAATCTGTGACAGTAGTTTGTAATTTTTTCACTGAAAACTGAGTTATTTTTAAATCAAAACTGGTATCCTGTGTTTTTTGTCTAATCAACACTCATTTTTTGTCCCTCTCTGCTGTGGACCTGAAGACCAAGATTATTTCCTTCTTCATTCCAGCAGATTTTTGTGTCATTGAAAGCATTACCATGTTCCCCTCTTTAACCTCCTTTACTCTAAACAACCCCAATTCAAATTATCACGACCGGTCTTGCAGAAGAAATCTTAAATTTTAATCTAAGCCTAGTATTAGTAGATACATCAAGTGGATTTGAGAGGCCAACTTCATTAGATTTTGAAATGAGATTGGGATTCACTGTTCCTTCCAGCCGTGGATGACTGATCACTCTGCACATAAAGTCAGTCTGTTGCTATGGCCTTTTGTGAGGTTTTTGCTGCAGTGATGATAAAATATTGTAAATTAAAGAAACAAAAGAACTTTGTTGAGAGACTGTTTTCCATGTGGTCTTTCAAATATGAAGAAGCAACAGTGAGGAGATACATATGTGAGGCAAGGTTATTGAGTAAGGAGGATCAAGGTCAAAATGTTTGACTGGCTTCAGCTAAGAAGGTGGAGGTTTGAGAATCAAGAGTCTTTTGCTGCTCAGCCAGTAAGTAGTAAGTAAAACTAGTCTCTTGAAAGTTTGTCTTTGTCGTAGAAATATACTGCTCCTCTAATCTTGGAGAGTAGAGTCTATTACCAGTTTGCATGTATTGTCAGTTTATATTCTAAATTATGAGCCAAATTGAGAGAAGAGACCATAGGTAGTATATGTGCAGCCTCTTTCAAAGGAAGTAAAGTACTGAATTTTAAAGGAGAAAAATAATTATAATAAAGTTTAAAAATAGCTTTTTTTTTAATGTGGTTTTCTTACATCTTCCATTGTTGCGAAAATAATAAATAATCCTGTCAGTTTCGTTGTGCTTTGAACATGTGCCTTTAAGGAAAAGGACATGTCCTAGCTTGCAGTATTTGCTGTAGTCCTAGTGCTCAGAATAGAAGATAACATCATAGCAAGTTTCATTAATGTAGGTAATAAATGCCCTGGATTTTTTATATCATGTATGTAGTTGAATGGATAATTTTCCTGATGATAAGGCATTGTTCTAAGAAAAGAAGAAGACAATTAACTAGTAGGCTAAGAAAGAGAAGTTGTTTAATGGCTTCTGAGTTCTGTATCCCACTGTCATTTAGAGCTGGCTTCCTATGTTACTCCTCTATAAGTGGAAACATTGTACATGTAAAGTGCATGGAGGACCTGCAAGTGAAGGGAAGTAGGTGTTATCAAGAAAATATCAATTATAATTGACCATAAATTTTTACATATGTGATATGACCTATACATATCTCTAAGAACAGGTTAAATCAGTGTCTTGGGTAGGCGTATATTGTGTGGTCTTGTGAGAGAAATCTCATGCTCTGACACTCTTAATATTTACCTGCTACTAAAGCAGCATCAGAAAGAAACTGAGTTTTACTAGATATGCACTAATGATATCAAGTCTTAAGTGTGTTTTGGAAGAGCTTTGAATCACATTGCTAAGTCATTCTTACTCTGTCTTTTAAAATCTGATTCAAAGTTATGACTTAAACTCGGTATATTGATGCAGAATGTGAATAAGTGCAGTTCCCTTGCCTAGAGTCACAGTAGTAACCCGTGTAAGGGGGTTTCATGTCTTTGTCTCATATGTGTCGTACCTTTTCTAAGTGGTTCCCTGTCCAGGATGGAGTTTGTAATGCTGTAGTTTGCCATTCACAGAAATTAATAATCCATGGGATGGCACCCCTCTGTGGAACTGTGAGACAGGCCAAATTCAACAGTAATTTGAAATACCTTCTTGGTTTCTCTCATTAGCCCTTCTCTCTTACTAGTCCTGTTGATCTGAGATTGCAACCAGGCTTATTTTTCTTAATGAAAACTGCAAATCTCAAGTAGTTGCAATTTTCTTCATACAGATACTACAAGTATTTGTACTGCTGGGAAACATACAATTTATTTAAAAATGCATGATAAAATTGCAAGAGTGGGCAACATTCAGAACATAGCACTATTCCCAGCTCACACCCCCACTGTCTGATGCTTTCCTTGATTGTAAGTCTGTCCTTGAATGTCGAGAAAGCAGTGGGCACTAGGGAGTAGCAGTAGCTTTAGTTCACTCTACTAATATCATTAAAGAATACATCAGCTGTGACAGTTTAGCAGCTGTAGGAAAGCATGATCACATTTGCATTTCTGGAATGTTTGCAGGTTTAAAGAAGCATGGGAAGGGAATTTCTGTCCTCTGTCCTACACCCTTGCGGATGTAAAGTGACTGGGCACAGAGATAAGCACACTGTGCTGAATGAATAAAAAGATGCTGTATTGGCATTGCATTTTCTTTATTTTTAACCCCTGTAGAATTTGTCATTAAATGTTTTTCATTGCTTTTGAAAACCTGAAGGCATTTCTTTTGCCCAGCATTCCACTATTAGCTCTCATCTGAAACTGACTATATACATATTGTATTTACATATATTGTATTTACTCCTTCTGAATAGAAGAAATTCTAAAATTGATGCCCCTGAGTGAGCTGCTGTTGAGTGCATGAAGCTGTTCTGTATGCTTGAATTGATGCTTCACTCATTAGTCAATGCAGAGCACTGGGAAACCTTGCATATGTATCATACCATTAGAGGAAAAAAAAACCCAAACAACCCACACTCAATTGCTTGCTCTGTTTGGTTTGGTACTACAAAGTCTGTAGTAAATCCTTGTTGTTCTGCTGAATGAGTTACTTACTTTAGATATTAAAATAAATGTGGGCAAGCCAAATAGGGTGAGTCATAAAAAATTTGTCTCATGTACAGAGGGCTCTGGAAGATATTGTCAGGGTCTTAGAAATACCATGTGCATAGTGGAAAATTCCTATGTGCTACTTCTAGACCAGGACTAGTACAGTGAATTCCCAAAGGTCTAACTACTTGTAATATATTCTGACATTTTTATTGAAGGATATTGGCTAATCAAGCTCTATGTAACTACAGGGGGATATTGCTGCTTACAGATTGTTTTGGTGAGCATGAATTGTTGGGTAAAATCTTCCAGTTATTGTGATTCAGTTTCAGTCAAATAGGCAGAATAAAATCTTGTAAGATGAAAGTAGGTATATTAGTAATGTTTTCGGAGTTGCTTAATACTCTTCATGCTGATGATTTTCACTAGTATTTCTATCTGAAATATTTCTTTCCTGTTCTACAGTGGTTATTTCAGGATGGACTAGATTAAACTGAGGCAGCTTATTTTTAAGATGAAATAGTGCATGCTGAACTAGTTGTGGATATTTATGGAACAACAATATAAAGCAATATTTCAATCCTTTAATTTTTCCTAAGCAGTTATGTGCATGTTTGATTTTTCAACTGCTTATTTTTCTGTCCTGTTTGTTTGTTGTCACCTGTATTGTGATTTGCATGAAGTCCTTCCTATTGCAGAATAATATTAAATTGCTTGAGGATAAGATTCAGCTCTGGAGAGGTGGTCAGCACAGTACCATATGCTACATGGGAACCACTGGGAGGGTATAGAAGCAGTTACACAGAGGCAGTAGCATCACTGTTAAGTGCTACAGAAGTGGCACCAGTAGAGACCACTCTGAATGCTCTGGAGTAAATTGTAGTATTGTAGTAAATCCTGATAGGGAAACGCAAGAGGAGACTCGTGGGGTAGTGCACACCCTCAGCAAATCAGCAACTGCTGACAAAGTATTGTGAACCTTTGACCATTTATTTCTTCAGACTTTTTGGAGAGTTTTTGTTTCTTTGTTTTTTGTTTCTTTGGGGTTTGTTGTTTTTTGTGGGTTTGTTTTTTTCTTAAAGACAGGCGCCGTATTTTTACCTTGGTTTGTGAAAAAGTGCAAAACTTTCCTTTGAGCAGTCCTACCAAGCTTAATAATTTTATCTGGCCATGAATTAGATTGTCAGTCTCATGTACTCTTTGCAATAGTTCATTCAAAACTTCGGTTAAGCATTTTTATAAACATCTGCATCACTACTTAATAAATTACTCATTGTACCTTAAAGCAAAATGGTAATGCTGTAATGGTACTTCAGTATAGTAACTAGGTGAATGAATAATACATGTTTGTTTCATGGTAAGTACAAGGAAATGCTGCTTCCTTTCCCTTTCAGTGTATCGGATGTGCAATTACGGTATAATTAAGTTCAGCTTACATGACAGGTGAATGACATTTCCGCATTGCTGTTCCAAGCACACCAATACACTGTACAACGAAATTTAAAGCAGAAGCAATGCAAGCAGCTACTTCAGTGCATTTCGTGAGCCAAAATGGCTTCTGTCTCAGTTTCTTCTACCATGAATAGGCAAGATATGCTTTTGACAACACGTGTATGAAATGAGAGACCCAGTAAGGCAGTGAAATTCCTTAATTAGAGTAATCACAACAGTGAGTGAGTGTGGAGTACTGGAGCTGTGATGGATAGAATTAGTAAAGTTTAATCTCTTTCATGGTATGATTTCATGTCTTTTCTTTCTCTGTTAAATGTGACTACACCCATTTGTCAACTGACAAGAAGTCCCGTACCACATTTGCAATGCTAAATGGCTGAGCCTTATGAATCATTCTGCAAGAGATGTGTAGGAAGTCAATCTCGAGGGAAGGAAAATATTCCTCCAATCAAATTGATATAGCCTATCCCTCACTGCAGCTCTAAAAAGAGGATTGAGGAAAGTTACTTTTGCTTGAAATTATGGAAATCGTAATTTAAACAAAAATTACACAGTCCTTGTAATTGAGTAGGAATTTATGAAGGTATAACAGTTAACTCTTAAACTGCTCTTAACCTGGGGAGACTTTTTCATGTGATAAGCCAATTAACATTTAGTACATGGAAGGGTGGTGTAGAGCTATTATAGTCAAAGAATAGCAGATTTTAACTGTGCTTGGTGTTTCCACATATGAGTGTTTCAAATGCAGATTCAGGCAACTTGCTGGAAAGATGCGTACTATTTTTGTTACTACAAAGCAATACATGAACTATGCAGAGTTGCAATAAAATCATATTTTTTTTCCTGCAATATTAAAACAAGCAGCATTCCCCAGATTAGGCAAATCAGAGAATGCTGTTTCAAAGTCCTTTAGTTCAATCTGTACTCAGTGCGTGTGGCTTTATTTTATTCTACCTTTTCCAGGCATTTTCCATGGGGCTTGTCTGTGCAACATAGAACTCAGGTAAGAGTTTTGCCCTTCGTTTTAGCCCATAATGACAAGCTCCTTTTGAGCATAGAGTGAGACACAAAATGGTGAAATGTCTTTTTAGGTGTAAAACTCTAGTCAAGTTCTATTAAACTGAAAATGAGAAGGGATTTGTTTTTACCGAGTGCCCAAATATTTTCTAGTCAAAAACTGTGAGGTGTGCTGATGTAACTTCCCCTGCCTTCAAATCAGAGAAAAAGGTAAATGTCTAATCAGATGTTTTAGTTTAATCAAGTAGAATTTGAAGGAGGTTCAGAGGATTTTTAAAAAATAAATAAAAATATTCCTTGACACCTCTATTCACAATGTCTGGGAATAAAACACATAATTTTTTGAAGACTCAAGGATCTAGGTATATTTCTCTCCCATTCTGAAATATACAGCTGATGTTGTGATACATAAGATTGTGCTGAGATTGTGCTGAGATGATGTTTCATTACTACTGTATTCACTGATTGAAAGTAAGAGGTGTGAAAAATCAAATTAATAGTAGCTATTCTTTTTTAACAGGTCAGAGTTCCTCTTGCTCATCATGTTGGGTTGAAGAAATGCCAGACATAAAATACTAAATTGACTACTATAAAAATGTTAGGTCTTAGATCAATTTTGTCCAGAAAAGCTTATTGCATTTTCTACTATTTCAAAATTATCAATATACATTTTTAGAAGAAATTTGTTACCAGTGTTACAACAACATGAAATCTTTGAAATTTGACTGAAATTTCATCCCACTTCTGCTGTTCCTGTTGCAAAACATTGTCCCTTTTCTGTACTCATGATGCCTCCCAGTAACTGTGGAATCAACACATTCCATTAGAACACTTCTTGTGCCAGGGTCACCGATACAGATTCTGAATGCTAATATGAAATAATAGACTTTTTTTGCACTTCATTGGCAAAAATCATTCTTACATTGGGTGAAAGTTTTTTCTACATCTTGAAATCCATTTCATATATATATATCTAAATATTTTATATACATAACAAGTACATTTTACCTATTCTATTTAATTAAAATCATTAATGCTCCATCCCTGGCAGTGTTCAAGGCCAGGTTGGATGAAGCCTTGGGTGATATGGTTTAGTGTGAGGTGTCTTTGCCCATGGCAGGGGGGTTGGAACTAGATGATCTTAAGGTCCTTTCCAACCCTAACTATTCTATGATTCTATGATTACCATTAATGTCAAATCACTATTAAACCTTTAAGATACTCCTAGTCCTGGGCAAGCAGAAAAGAAATCCTTCGAGCTTTTAATCTCTGGCTCTTCTATCTCCATTCATTTCAGTTAATTTTCAGGATGTTTATCCATCAAATAGTCCCATGACTGAAATAATTGCAGAGCCATGATTTCATGCTATTTACTTACACAGGTATGATACACCTTTCCTTTAATGGATTCATTATTGTTTATACCATTGAATATACCCTAGTTGTCAGTATTGTATGGAAAGAAGCCCTGAATAGCCTTTTTGTCACTTTGCATGGTTAACTCCTTGTTCTGCTTTAAAGTACTGATCACATTAAATAAATATTTCTTTACAGCCCCTTTGATACTGTTTGCTTAAGAAAGTTACCTTTATTCCTGAAAGTTCTCTGTCTTGGTAGAGCTAGAATTAAAAATGAGTACTTACATCATGGCTGGTTTGAAAGGTCTCAGAAACTAGTAAAGCAAGTGGCCTGATCTAAGGAGCATCAGTGGTCAATTAGCAAGGGAGATGTTTTCATTCTGCATTTCAACAACCAAAGTTCCTATGCATGCTGGCTACACATGCATTAT
>NW_022994613.1:0-28696 GCF_012275295.1 Melopsittacus undulatus
TCTCACAGCCATCATCACGGGGCTGCACCAGTGCTCCTTCTTCTGAGGCAGCCGAGCCACACCCATTGTTGCACAGCATGGCCCTGATTCCATGTTCTGCATGGCCCTTTGTGTGCAAAGGGCCCCTGTAGGAACCAAAGCGTGGTTCTTCTGCACCTGCTCCAGATCTGCAGTACCTGGAAGTAGTAAATTCTTCTGTGAGTGGGTCGGTAATTAGGGGAAAGCAGCTGATTTCTTCTCCAGCATATTGGAATAATGCCCTATTCTCTTCCAGTGGAGAGCCTGCCCATGGATGTCCATGACCTTGGATCTCAGAGCTAATTACACAAATGGATCAGTCTCATGATAGGCCAAGGGGTAATGGTTTGAAACTTAAACAGCAGAGTTTTAGACGGATATAGGAAGAAATCTTTACTGTGAGGGTGGTGGAGGTACTGGAATGGGTTGCCCAGGGAGGTTGGAATGCTCCATCCCTGCAGTGTTCAAGACCGGGTTGGACAGAGCCTTGGGTGCCCTGGTTTAGTGTGAGGTGTCCCTGCCCATGGCAGGGGGTTGGACACTGGATGATCATAATGTCCTTTCCAACCTATTCTGTGATTCTATGATAATGGTGGTCCAGAGGCAGGATCAGGACACAGGCAACACGGAGCTCTGTTTTTCTTTACTCTTTCACACCACCCTACGATAACTCCTCGTGCTATCACAGACTTTCTTCACCTCCTTACGGAACCAAGAACCCCCCAGTCCTGAAACCCACTTAATGAGATGGAGAAAGGGAGCAAAAATAGTCAAGAGTATTTTACCTGAGACTTGGGGATGATGCCGACTCTGAAGAACCCATGTTTCCATTGCGATTTGGTGGCAGTCACAACTGTGGAAGCAATTGTCTCTGGAGAAGCCCATCACCAAAGAACTGCATCCACCTAAAGAGCAGCAGATGTTCACACCAAGTTCCCCTTGTGAAAAGAGAGGTCAGTTTCCCCTTTCAGCAGCAGGTTATTATGATCAAAGCCAAATCTGCTCCTTCCTGCCCCACTGTATTGACATTGAAGGCTGAATTTGGGATGAGTGAACTTAACAAAAGCAGAGAGAGAGAAAGCTCCCTGTGGGGTCAGCAGGACAGTAAAGACAGGTTTACATCAGCTGAGGGGCTCTGAAGAAGTCCCATCCACAAAGGAAATGTGTAGAAAATCAGGATTTTAAAGGAGTTAGAGGTGGGAGATTTGTGCTGCTCTTTGTTTAAAACTGCCTCACATAAGCTGCCATGAATACAGGCAATGTGGTATATGCTCAGGGCTTAGCAGTGATGTGAAAGAGCTATTTTAATGGCCTGGCCATGGTACTTCCAGACCTTAAGGAAGTTCTAAAAGTCAGGAATATTCTGGAGTTTTGGCACCAGTTTTAGACCAGCTTCAGCTTTAGATGGGAATCCGCTGTGTTCCGACATCTCAAAACCAACTGGAGCCAGGGCACATTCAGGCATCAATGGTTTTATTGCTTGTAAGCAAAGTAGCCTTTTTTGTTGCTTGTATCATTCTGAGCTGGAAGATGAACAAACTCACTTTGTCAAGCCATAACTAGACTGTATCCATCAAAGAATTTGGGTTTGGGTCTCCCAGACCAAGAACCGAGCTCTGTCTTTGACACTGTTTTTCACTGACCCCAATATAAGGAGTGTCCTTAAGAAGTTTTTAATGAGATGCTTTCCCAAATGCTTGTATCCCCTATTGATTTGTCTGCTGGAAACAAAGTGGTTGTATTGTTCCATCCCACATCTTTTGGACCAGCTGGAATAAAGAGAACACAGAGCCCCAGTTACCTTATCTCCCAGCTTGGCATACACTTGGTTGTGATGGGTTGTGTCTGCCTCTCCTGTTGGGTTAGCTGATGTGACCACGATGGGACCAACCTGGTGACAGAAACATGGGAATAAAAGCTCTGAGCAGGTTCTGCTGTTTAAAACAGATGACTTGAGCTCTAAAGTTTACTCATGAGTCCCTGTGACTAAAGAGAACTCAGTGTGACTCACAGGTAGAGACATCTCCATAGGTCCCACCAAATCTGTGTATGGGTGACTAACACCCTGCTGAATTGGGGTTTACTGATGTTGGTCAGGAAAGAACATTCTGTTTTCCAGCAACAGCAACTGCCAAAGACCTACATTGTCTCTCCTAGAGGTGATCAGAACATTCAGAGGATCACAGTTCCTCTGGCCATGTTCTAGACCAGCTATTCTGGCCCATCCTTGCGACAGAAGTGTTCTATGTAGGAACTCAAAGGGTTCTGTTACCTGCATCTTTTGTGGCTTTCTGACCTAGTGGTTGTTCCTTTTAGCCACTTTTCTGCAACAAAATCAGCTACCAGCTGCCTGCATTCCCCATCCATTCTTAGTGCTATTTTTCTTGTGGGAGTTACTCATTCTAGCACTTTTCTCTCCCCAAACACATCTGGACATGCTTGGAACCCCCCTTCATTGAGAAAAGCAACAAGAGAGGAGAGGGACATGCCAGGGCTGTCAAGATGCTCCAGCCTCTCACTACCCTGCCCTTCTAGCAGGCCTGGGTGCTGGTGACTGACACCAGCCTGCTCCCTGGGCAGTGGAAGGGAAAGGTCTGGTCCTGTGCTGCTGTATGAGCATGTTCTGGCCATCACCAGGTCGATGAGGTGTGTGGTGACAGAGCATCCAGGATGCGGATGGCGACACTCTGAGGGTTACCCACGTATTAGCAGAGTCCTTCATCCCCAGGAAGTCCACCCATTCACCTGCAGGAGGAAGAGTCACCACACTTAGGGATGTACATCACTGCGATCACAAGGATCTTGCCAGAAATATCACCATGGAGCATGTGGCATTGCAGGGATGCAACTCCAGTTGGAGTTTCATAGCCAAAGCTCTCCAGGACACTTTGGAAGTCACAGCATTTCCTCACCTCTTGGAACCACCAAGCTAATAGGAGATGGCCAGGCAGCCTCCATGAAGTCCCAGAGGAGGGGACTGAACAAATGCTTTGCAGGTTCCAGTTGCTTTAGGCTAGAAATCCAGAGTGACATGGGGCGATCCTGAGCCTGGCGCTTGGACCTGGAAAGGAGGTGAGAAAAATGAGCCTGGAAGTAAGATGGGGATTGATTTTCAAGCTGGAAAGGACACTGTGTAAAGGCAAGGTGTGTAGGCTCTGCCCCAGGTCACCAGTCTGTAGTAAAAGTAGGACTGTTCAATAGATGACCTGACAGGAAAGGACATTAGTGACTATGGCCCATCTGGGATGCCCGCTCCAGTTCAAGGTTTAAGCTTCTTACACAGTGATGGATAGAAGTTCCAACTGTCCAAGCTCTAAGTAAAGTGCACCAATACTCATGTCTGCTTACATGAAGTACAGCTAGAGCATTCATTTAACATGAGAGGGGTTTTGCTTGTGACAATTTATACCTACAAATAGACATATTTGCCACTTTTTGGGGTTTCTTTGTGATATCCAAACTACCCGGCTCCATCACCTGCCTCAGTCTGCTAGAAGACAACTGCAGCTCAATTGTCCTCTTTCCTCATTCACATCTTCTCCCTCAGGCTCCTCACCTTGTTGTTCCCATGAAGGGTAAGCTATGCATCTCATATCTCAATCTGTAGCCACTACTCAGCAGCAGCTCTTCAGATAAGCCAAGGAAGCCCTCACTGGGGCAGCACAAGTACTTACTGGTGAGCTTTCTCCACAGCATCAGGGCGGTTACAGGCTGCCACAAGCACATAGACAGTATCTGTGGGGATGCCGCAAGTCCCTCCATTCTTCAGGATATCTGTTGGCATGTGAACAGGGCAGAACCCCTTGAGTGACTAGAAGTGAAGGGCTGTAATTCACGGAAGAGCTGTCACAGACAATACAGCCAATTCGGTGCTCTCATCTCCTGCTCCCAACTAACAAAGCTTTTCCTCTGACAGTGCATTTTCTAGCATTCATCCAAGAGGAGAGCTGGCATTTAGGGGAGTTCTGGGCCACGTTCATCAGGGCCAGAAGAAATTCAGCCCTGTGGAGAGAGCAAGCACCATGCGTTTGCCCTGCTTTCTCTGTACAAAGCTTCCAGTGGCAGTCCCAGCCTGGAGGATTCATGTATCTCAGACTGGATGAGCAGACAGAGATCATAGAATCATGGAGTCCCAGAATGGTTTGTGTTGGAAGGGACCTTAAAACTCATCCAGTTCCAACCCCTGCCACAGGCAGGGACACCTTCCACTGGAGCAGCTGCTCCAAGCCCCTGTGTCCAACCTGGCCTCGAACACTGCCAGGGATGGGGCAGCCACAGCTTCTCTGGGCACCCTGTGCCAGCGCCTCAGCACCTTCATGACAGAGGACAGACAGCAGTAAATTCACTGCTAAACCCAGCTCCTACAGAGGAATTGACCCTATTTCTCCTCTGGTGTCTTTAGTGTCTAATGACTCTGGTAACTTGGCCCACTTCATCAACATGTCATCAGATTTTCATGGTTTCTACATCTGGATTGAACAATGTCCTTTTAATAGAGTTCTGCTACAGAACCTCCCAGAATTTACCCTCCACCCCACATTACACCCTGTGTATTTCTCTTACCTGCAATTCTCTTGACTGAGGATGCTTTCCTGGCAGGCAGGTGAAGGCACTTGGTCATTCCTCCCCCCACACCATTAAGCTGCACAATGGGTCTACCCATTGGTAAGCAGGAACCCTTAAAGATGCTGTTGCAAAGGGCAGACAGGAAGCAGTAAAAGCTGACCAGACCAAAGATGAGAGTGGCAGCAATGTCATAGCCAGCTGGAAGAGCATGGATGGCATCCAGCAAGAAGCTGATGGTGATGAGGAAGAAGGTGAGGGAGTAAAAGAACCAGGCGATGTTTAAGAAGAGTGTGCAGAAGACAATGAAGCCATTGAAGAGCATGAAAGCAATGATGCCTACTGCTGTGTGGAAGCTTCTGGTAGTGCCATAGAGGCCTGCATATCGTGTCAAACCCCAGACGATCCACATGACAGCATAGAGGATGAAGGCACTGCTCTCCAGGGTTTTACCCCGGGCAAAGGCCACTGAGCCACCTAGGAGCTTCAGGATCCCACCAGCTACCACTACCCATGGAATTACAACAGTAGCAAGCGGAGCCTGTGGGTCCCCTGTCATTGTGATAGCAAAAGAAGCAAGGACACTGCATGCATAGCCAAGTACTTCTGCATCTGCATACTTGGAATACCCTAGGTAGGGAGCATGAAGGTCTGGCCCTTCACGAAGCTTCAGGAAAGAGCTGCGAGCAAGCAGAGCCTTCACAGCCCTGTTCCCTGTTGGGATCTTGGCACCTGCTTTTGCATTGTACAGGTGAATGAGAGTCATCAAGGCTGAGGCCACAAAGATGGCCACATCCATGCCTTGGGGTCCACCTTCAAAAAACCCCTTGGGGCAGCAAGCTAATGCAATGCAGTAGGCCACATAAACCAGCAAATAGAGGCCATCCACTGGGCTCTTCAGAGTGAGGAACAGAGCCAGGACAGCAAAAAGAATCGCAAAAACCACCAGGAATGGAGTAGGGAAAGATGGCTCCTCTGGCTGCCAGGTTGGGTACAGAAGGCAATAGCCTCCAGCCAGTTTCAGGATGGAAGTGAAACCAAAGAATGTAGCCATAAGCACATCCATGGCTCGGTATGATAAGATGCAGATGCCGATCTGGTAGATCCCAGCTGCCCACAGCCAGGGCACTTGACCAATAAAGAGTTTGCTGGTGACACCCAGGAGCCTGCAGCCAAAGACACTGGCAGGCAGCATGTTCAGGATGAGACCCGTGACTGCAAAGGGATTCACGCTGCCACTGTTGGGTTGGATCTGTTCATGGCTCTTTTTCTTGGCCAGATGTGTGCCGGGGAGGGCAGCTTTCTGTTTGGTTAGGAAATAGAGCATCCTGCCCAGAGCAAAGTAGCCACCAACCAAGCAGACAACCATATAATTGCAAGCCACAGCAGAGGAACCAAAAGCTGGGCTGTAATGCATGGCAACTTCATGAGCACTGGCAAGTGAGACAGCAGAAGCAATCATAGCTAGGATGACCTCTCCGCACAGGAAGCCCACTGCTGCAATAATGAGGAGAGCCAAAGTAAAGGTGACCAGGCCAGGCACCACGGCATTGCGGAAACTGCCAGTGTCCTTCAAAACTCCTTGCCCTTCCAGGATGAACACCACTCCATAGCCACACCAGAACACTGAGATGGTCAGGCAGAGGGATAGGAGCAGGGAGGCATTCCTCAGGCTTCTCCAAATTCCTGTGAAACAAACAGTAATGGAGACAGACTGTGATTTCAAGATGGTAGGTTATGCTATAGGCACATGGTGTGTTGGAAGCAGCATCACTATGCTAACATGGAGCTGAACAGGTCCTGCATGAGGCTACACAGAGCTATCATGAGTTTGGGTAGGTCTGCACCATTACACTGTGTAGACATGACTGTAAAGGCTCCATCAGCACAACACTTTGTGTTCATGAGGGGAGCCCATCACTCCAAGTTCACAGGGAGAAACAACCCAGCATTCATTCTGAAGTGTGGATTTTGTTACAGCCAGTGATATTTTTCTCTCACATAAGTAGTTCTTTTGGCATTTGCACATTTGCCAGTTCAATCCATGGAAGCCTGGGATCCTGGGAACTGTTTTTAGAGAAAACATGTGTTCAGCCTGTTAAAACTCTTGGAGATGCTGGTAAAGGATTTGGTCAGAACTAACATGGATTTCTTTGGTTGTCTATAGAATAAAAACCTGCTGTTCTGACACACCCCACTAGCAGAATGAACAGGGTTGTGACAAGGCTGCTGTGGTATTTACAGCCCTGTTGGAAAGCAGACCAAGTACATGCAAAGCTATAGCAAGGGGAGGCCTTGAAGCTGACCACCCCCTGAGTCTTACCTGCGTATGCCAAAAGAGATGACAAAACCAACAGAAGGATGCCCAGAGCTGTGCTGGGGATCAGAGGGGCTGCTCGGGGCAGGCTGTAGAAATGCACCGCCAGTAAGAGTGCTCCTGTGAGGGACAAGGGAGGGGGAGAGAAGAAGAACTTGTAAATTCGTCCCCAAAACCAGGAGAGAACCAGAGTGGCAAGAGCAGGGAACAGGAACAAACAACAGTACAAGACCTGCACACAGTGAAACCTTAGGGGAGCAGTCTTGTAACTCGGTTTGTGTCCAAGGTCTCACCTCTTTCTGAGTGCTCAGCTTTAAGAAACTTGAACTTAAATCACTTTTGAAATGTGCTCCCCGTTGTCAGGAAAAGTTAAACTCAGCTCACAGTCACAGACAGGCAGGGAGGGACACAGCCACACTGCAGATGGTCACATAAACCTGGTGCTGACCAAAAAACTAGCCCAAAATGAGAAGGGCAGCGCTCAGAGAGATGAAACACAGAGAAGGAGCCAATGAAAAGGAGTTAACACAGAATAGGTTGGATGGGGCTGGAGCAAACCTGCTCCAGTGGAAGGTGTCCCTGCCCGTGGCAGGGGTTGGAAACTGGATGAGCTTTAAGGTCCCTTCAACCCAAAACCAGTCTGGGATTCTCTGACTATGAAAACGGCTGCGAGAAAACAGCTAGAAAAGGAAAGGAAAGTGCATACAAATCAAAAAGCATTTATGAAAATGACTACCAAAAAGTTTTGGTTTGCTTCCCACCCAGGATGGATCCAGTCCAAAGGTTCAGGCCAGCACTTGAAAGCCAAGACAAATATTTTGTTGGCTGCTGGAACAGGCACCGGGATCTCCGGATCTAAAGCTATTACCCAGGCAGAGAAGATTCCGACTAAACGGGCACTTAAGCCCCTTTGGAAAGGGGGTTGTCCAGGCGAGCTAATCCCAACCTCATCCTCCCATGCCAAGAAGACTCAATCCCTACCTGCGGAAATGCCCAAGAGCCCTATGGAGGAATGCAGTGACTCAGGTTTCCTGTCTGCCATCGCAGAGCCCGCTGCGGACCCAGCAGCGGCTGAACTGCTGCTCTCCTGCCTCCCTAGCTCTTTATAACCAAAGCAGCTCCTCTGGCCCACGTTCCTCCCTGCTCTCCACCCCTTTTCCCTACAAACATCTCCTGTTCGCTCCCTTTCCGCCTGCGGGAGGAAATGCAGATGAGTTCCGTGCCGCAATAAATCTGCCGCTGTGAGTCAGCCGGGGCCGCTGGTAGCTCCCTCCGGGGGGCTCTTAATTTTACCGTGATTAGCCCTTGTTATAAAGAACACTTAAAAACTAAGGCCAAGGCTTTATTCATGTCGCTGCCTTTTTGCCGCTGCCAGTGGGGAAATAGCAGTGGTTAAAATGAAGGGGGGTTTTGTAACAAAGCAACTGCCGGAGCAAACAAGCCCTTTGCAAGCCCAGGAGCTCCCCGGGGCCACTTACTTCTCCAACACTGGCCATGGTCCTGCTGTTTGTCCCTGTCACAGCTCTGAATGTCTGGCAGCACTGTCCTGTGCTGGGCAAACCCAGGGCAGAGGCAGTGCTGTTCCCTTAAAGGTGACTGCTGTCCATGTCCACAGCCATCTAATCCAGCCTCTCTGCACACCCTCATGGAGAACTCCACCTAAGTGGTTCTCATGACTGAGGTGACCATGCTAAGGTGCAGTCTGGAGTCCACTGGTGTGAGGATGAATCCAGAGGAGCTTTCCAGAGCAATAGAGGCAACGAGTACCAGGCACTGCCATGGGCACTGCTGTATCCCAAAGGAGACATGATGGACCTATTCACAGCTTCCTACTGCTTCCCATGGAGAATATGGGATCAGGGCATTGAGGTGTTTACCAGTGGAGGAGAGGCTGCGGAAAGCAATGGACACTGGCCTCAGGGTCCAGTGGGAATCAGGCAGAGAAACTGTTCCGTGAGATACAAGGCTGAAGTATAACAGAGATGGAAAGGAGGAACAAACACTTGCCTGGACTTGGGTACATTTCCCCATCATTTTGTTGGTGAGCAATGGGCCAGTGTGGGGACTGTTCCCATGCAGGACCCAGCTCCTGTCCCCATTAGCCCCAGTTACAGCAAATTCCTCTCTCAGCCTCCTGATGACAGATGTAGAACATTGTAAAGAGCTTCCCACTACTATGACTGGGCAGTCAAGAGTGGCTCTGCAGAGGCCCTACAGCAGCAAGCTGTGGTGTTCCTCTAGGCAGGCCACTGGAGCATGATGGCACATTCCCATTGCTCAGCATCATCCCTACAATGCCTCCACTGATTTGTTCAGTGCTTTGGAGGACAGTCATCTTTAACTGTGCTCACCCTTCCAGGATAGCTTTGAGACAACAGGGTTGCTCCACACTCATCTTCACTAGCATATTACTGCAGGTTAAAAGCAAGGTGTTAATATTAAAGCCCACTGTCTTTGCCCTAATAAATTTGTGCTGACATTCCTACATAGAGTAACTCAGATGAAAACTGTTATGAAAGATATGTTTATGGCAGATAGATTTTCAGGTTCAACATGTTGAATGAGACAGAACTTATTACATGAGGAAGCAGGCATCGGAATTAGCCTAGTGTGTCCAGTTACACCTAACCTGGTAAGGAGAATTATACTGGTTCAGTCAGTTTGCAACAGGCAGAACTAAATGAAGTTGGTTTTAATCATCATCTCTGGCTATCTCTGTTCCATTATTAACAGGACTGCTCCCCAACCAGCTGAAGGAGGAAGAAACTGTCTTCAAGTTGCAGCATGATTCAGCTGCTTTTCCAAGCAAGAGGAAATGATACGTCTCTAAAATACAGTTACAGCACCTTGGATAACAGAAAGCAAACAGCAGCGAAAAGGCTTTGGGTGTTTTCCACACAGATCTCCCAGTTTAATTCCTGTTCTGGGTAATAAAAGTAACTGAAAGGCAAAGCCTGTGTTAGATTAGCTGGACTGCAAGTCCTTTCTCACGTGCTGTTTGCTCCTGCTTGTATAGATGGCAAATTGGTAGGTACTTGGTGCCTGGGTTCACTAGTTTTAAGTGCATCGAATAAAGTCATCTGCATCAGCAATGAGGTTCTTCCTCTTGCCTGCTCTAACTAACTACTAAATGAACTAGATCTTCATTATATAGAATCATAGAACATTTAGGGTTGGAAAGGACCTTAAGATCATCTGGTTCCAACCCCCCTGCCACTAAACCATAACACCCAAGGCTCTGTCCAACCTGGCCTTAAACACCGCCAGGGATGGAGCATTCACAGCTTCCTTGGGCAACCCATTCCCATCTATATACCTGTCTGCATACATTATATACATATACTTCATGTCTCCTGCAAATATGGTGGAGACCCAAGGAAAATGTCTCATAAATAACCCCTGAAGAGCACTCCTCAGCGTGCTGTATGAAGTTGTTTGTTCTCTGAGAATGGCAAGACAGCCGCAGGGAGCCACAGTTATTTCAACAGTGCAAAGGTGAAGTAGAGAGGTACATAATCATCTCAGGTGAGAGCACAGCAAATACAAGGAAGAACAAGTCTGGGTGAGGAGGGGATTTTCCCCATCACGCACTGTGAATATTGCTGCCATTTGCCCCTGCAGAGATTAGGGCTCTGCCAATTCCAGGTCCCACTTTCCTGGAACATGGAAAGATGTTGTTAATATGCTGTTGATGACAAATCAAGTTATTCATGTCTAACCTTGGGACCCAAAGGCCAGGAAACAGTTACAATTGAGTGCAAAATGTCTGCTCCTGAGAGATGGATTATGAGGATGAGAACATTTAAGTCAGAAGGGGAAATCTTGGTGTTAAAAAGCTGAGGCTTGAAAGTAGTGTTTAAAAACCAGAGCACAGAGAGAACCACACTGGTTTGAATACTTGCTCTGAGCAGTCTCACTTTGGTACCATCCTATGTGCAAAGACTTCGGTCTGAAATAGAATGGAAAATGGAGGGCTGGGAAGGAAAAACACTGCTGCTCTATTGCGCGGGTCACGTCAGCTGGGGATGCTCTGGACACAACGTGCTGGGAAGAAGATCGGCAAAGCAGCAGCCAATTGAGGAAACAAATAATATTGACATGCCCTGCCTGTGGTACTGGAAATAAAACCTTCTTGCCAGGAAGAGTCTGAGCCCAACCCTCCCAGCCCCACCTGCTCCAGGGGGAGGGATCGGGCTATAAAAGACTCCAGGCACTGAACAGAGACTCACAGCGAGTCGGGGCTCTCCTGGGAATCCTCCTGCTCTGACTGGGACCATGGGAAAGCGAGTGGCTGTGGTGCTGGCTGGCTGCGGGGTGTACGATGGGAGTGAGATCCACGAGTCCTCGGCCGTGCTGGTGCATCTCAGCAGGGAAGGGGCACAGGTAAGAGGCACCCCAGCAGCACCAACCCCATCTCCGGCTCCTTTCGCCCTGCTCTGCTTCTCAACCCCTTCCTTTTGCCAAAGCTGCTTATCTCAATGGAGTTTTGCTGGACAAACCCCGAGCTCCCCATTGCTGCCATGGGGTTTGCCAAGTGTAAGTGACTGGAGTCAGAGTGAACAGCTCAGTAAAGGGGATGCTGCAGCCAGCGTGAACTCCCTGGGCTTTGCTCTGCCCTCCCAGCTTTGTTATATGAGGGCTTGGAGCAATGCGTGGAGTGTTTCCAAACCCTGAAACAAACTTTCCTAAGTGCATTCTCAGTTCTTTTTGGCTTGCACTCCCTCTCCTCTGCTTCTGCTAAACGATTACTACTGGTTTGGGCTGTTAGAGAGTCATCTTTTTGACCCCCTGGCAAATCAGAACTGAAAACAGCAAAGTTCTTGTTAGATGGACTTGAATAGGGGTAAAAGAGGCAACCCCGAGACAGCTGTTCTAATGTGCCACTTGTGCGAGCTTGGAAGAAGAGGGAGGGAAGCCTTGTGTAACATCAGCCTCAGCTCGGAGCTCTTTTCCTCGGAGTGGGAATACCTCAGTTAAATACAACGGCACGGTAGTGATGGACCCATGCTACAGAGCCAGGGCACCCAATCCCAAAGCCTTCAAAGCAGGAATTCTCTCCTCAGCTTAAAGCTGAGGCTCGTCCAGACCTTTCGTCCACTGCGTGTGTGATTCTGCCACTTCCCTGCCGAAGCTGCTGCGCTCGGTTCCCTCCTGCCATTCCCTGGGTGGCAGCTGGGAGCAGAGTCCTGCTTCATCCCTGGATGAGCAGAGGCCTCTAGTGGAGGAAACTCAGGTGTTAGTTCAACCCCTTGCTTTTACTTTTTGTGTCATGCTGGTCTAAGGAAGCAGAGGATGGATAGGATAGGATAGGATAGGATAGGGAATGGAAAATAGATTTCTTTCCTAATGAAGTAATGCAAGTGTTTTCATTCACTACCTATCATCTTTAGCACACTTAGGATACAAGGCTAAAGGATAACAGACTTTTCCCCTCCTTCCCCAGGCAGAGTTTTATGCTCCTGATGTTGACCAGATGCATGTGGTGGATCATGTGAAAGGGCAGCCAACGCAGGAGAAGCGCAATGTGCTGGTTGAAAGTGCCAGGATAGCCCGTGGCAACATCAAGGACCTAGCCAAGCTGGATGTCAAGGGGCTGGATGCCCTCATCATACCAGGTAGGACAGCATCCTGCCATCTACCGAGCTTTGCTTTCACTGGATGCAAACCCACCCTCTCCCTTTCCAACATGCTACCTCCTTGTCAGGACCGTGCAGTTCAGTGGGGATGGATTAGGCCTGGAGCAAGGATTACAGAACAAGTGAAAACTTGTTAGGATTTGATGATTTTAAAGGTCTTTTCCAGCCTAGTTGTTTCTGCCTCTATGATTCTATGTTCCACCCTAATTCATGGGTAAAAAGAATGAATTCATGGGTGAAACACAGCACCCATCAGAGCGTTTATAACTCTCCTTCAGCCCTGGAGGCAAGCAAGGTGCTGTGATGTCTCATCTCCTGGCAGTCAGCTCACAGATGTTCAGCTTGTCTGGTCTTAATTCCTTTATTGCACTGGGCAAATGCTGCCATGCACCCAATCCATTTTAGTGCCCTACCAAGTAATACCTGGGGAAATCCTGCCCTGGAGTCCTGATCTTCCAGTCTAATCTGTTTCTCTTCTCTCAGGTGGTTTTGGAGTGGCTAAAAACCTGAGTACTTGGGCTACCCAAGGCAAGAACTGCGTCATCTCCAAAGCAGTGGAGGATGTCCTGAAGGCATTCCATGCTGCCAGGAAGCCCATTGGCCTGTGCTGCATTTCCCCAGTACTGGCAGCCAAGATCTTCCCAGGCTGTGAGCTGACAGTGGGTCACGACACAGAGTGTGAGAAGTGAGTAACCTCAGTGTGCCCAGAGGAAATCCCACCAGGAATGTCACGGAATCAGACTGCCTTGTCCCAGCTATCATGGTCTGACAGGGGAAGTCTTGTGATGAGCTGAACATTATTTCTGAGAACAATCCATGTCATGCATTAACCTGGCTGATAAACCAAATACTCAGTGTTTTTAATGCCCCCCTTTGTAATTTACATGTTCCCCATGTTAAAGTAGAAATCTGATTTTATTTGGACAGTTTTCTGCAATGAGGGTGTTTTACAACGTGGGGTACAAGAGACTGCAAGAATCACACAGGAATAAATGAGAGTTTGAGACAGGACAAATGTTAATATTTCTGGTGAAACAGGAGGAATCTGTCCTCCCCTTTACTAGGAGTAGGGAAGGAGGATACCAGAGGGATCAGTGAAACAAAGAGAAGTGACAGGAGGAGGCTTGTTTCTCTCCAACACATGGCAAAAGCCACCCTTCAGTTACTCTTACTTTGACAGATACCACTTCAAAGACAAACTGCCATAACTGCTGCCTCTGGAGTCAAGCATTTAGTAACCAGGGCCCCTGGAGGCACTTAACAGTTAAAGTTGAAACCTTTCAAGTACCTGGGAGAATTGTTTTATTATGTCACTGCAATGTGGAGGTTGTCCTGGTTCTATAGTCCCAGAGAAACTCCTCTGATAGGAGAACATTTGGATCCTATTGAGCTGGCTATAGGGACCATCCATCTCCCTGCAATCCAGACTTTAATTCCTGGCTTCATCAGTCACTCTGTGCAATGACAACTTCCACCCAGGGTTCATTCTCTTTTCTTCTTGTAGATGGCCTTACGCCAAGACTGCAGAGACCATGAAGGAACTTGGTTGTAAGCATGTGAACAAACACGTCACCGAAATCCACGTGGATGTGAAGAACAAGCTGGTGACCACCAGTGCCTTCATGTGCAACGCCCCCATCCATGACATCTACGACGGCATTGGAAAGATGGTCAAAGAAGTGGTCAGACTTGCCTGAATGCCACAAAGCCACAGAATCCATCTCCTCTGGAGTGCAGATAATGTTCTTCCCCTCTCACATCCACATCTCAGCGGGCAGACTGCTGCTCAAACGGAGTTCTTCCCCCCCATCGAGCCACTGGTGCTGCTGAGGAGGCAGAACTCCAGAGGAATATGAGTGCTGTCATGTTCTGCCACAGACAGAGCATTTAGTGACAGCCAGCTTGGTAGGAACTGGAGTGTGGGCACACATGGAGCTGGCATGCAGATCCCTGAGGCTCAAGCACAGCCACTGCCCTTGGTTTGCAGTGGCTGAGGAGTTGTCTAGGTCATGTCAGTGTGACTGGGCTGACCCAACATGAGCATGTCATGTGTCAACAGGAACAGTCCCTGTCTCGGACTCCTCAAGCATCCGTCTTTGCCAGCACTGCAAGGCTGCCCCACACCTCCACCTCACAGATGGGTTAGTGGCAAAAGGCAGGAACACGGTTGTGCTACTGAATAAAAGCTACACTTTACACGGGCTGAATTCTGCTTCATTTTTGCCTTTTACTCAGGATTAGGATATGTTCCATGTGCTGCTTGTTGGCCAGTGAGTGGGAAAATGATACAGGAAGAAGTCACCAGCAGCAAAATCCATTTGTTTTGCTGGGATTTGTTAGCACCCAGATTTGGGCATGAATGTGACACTGATGAAAGCAGAATCAAACCCATGTTAGCATACAGGTCTAATGGGAAGAGGTTCTTCTCTTGTGCTTACAACATCATAGAATCCCAGGTTGAAAGAGACCTCAAGGGTCACCTGGTCCAACCTTTCTAGATCAGTGTTATCCTGGTGTGCTCATGAAAATGTGAGAGAGGAAATTCACAAACAGGGTAGGAAAGTGAATGAGAGTGATGGGACAACTTCACCTCCTAAAGGCTCACTGTGGCCAGAGGTTCTCAATCTTGGCCAGGTTTTCTTCCCCAGAAGCCATACACATGTAAAGGTAAATAGCTCTTAGGCACTTCTTCTTCCCTGTGAGGGTGCTGAGGCGCTGGCACAGGGTGCCCAGAGAAGCTGTGGCTGCCCCATCCCTGGCAGTGTTCAAGGCCAGGTTGGACACAGGGGCTTGGAGCAGCTGCTCCAGTGGAAGGTGTCCCTGCCTGTGGCAGGGGTTGGAACTGGATGAGCTTTAAGGTCCCTCCCAGCCCACACCAGTTTGGGATTCTATGAAAGAAGCAATGAAGCTGTGTGAGGTTTCACGAGGGTAAATCAGAGCAAGCAAAGAGTCAGTTGTTTCTCTGGCAGCAGACCAGAGGGCCTGCTGTGCTATTTGTGTGCTTCCTTCCACAACTCCGATGGCTTAAAATAAGGCACTTTAGTGTAAATACAACCTTATATGTGAAGCCACCGAATATTCCTGCAACTATCCAGAGCCTGCAGCAGCAGCAGCTCTGGCCACTTTCCTGCTGCAAAGAGATCTCTTTGAAGGTGGGTACTGAGCAGCAGTACAGTAAATTGCAGCAGTCTATTTAGTTATTACTTTATTTTTAAAGAACATACTAAAAAAGGGGAGGAAGGTAACCACTATCAAACAGAGTATAAAGTGCTGATCCCTGCAAATATGTCATATAAACAGTTCACTGCAGCTGCACCCAAACCAAGGCACTGAATTAAAACCATCAACTGCTGAATAACAGCTTCACACTATCAGGTTTTGAGTCTTCTCTTTGCCAAACCGTAATCATTTGACACATGGGTTTTAGTCAGAGAAGGGTGTGAACACTGGCATTGATGAATGTGATTTATACACAGAGTGTACAGATCTTATGAGCACAAAGGAGTAGCCACGTTGTTACACGTAAACAGGTTTGCGGCTGGTAACTGCTCACAAACACAAGTGTAAGAACATTCACTTCGAGAACACTGACCAGCATTTTTTGGTCTGAAAAGAAATAAAGGCTGTAAAAAAGTGAGGCACCTATTAAATGTTTATACATATATGCAAAACAGAAGTGAAACTGTTTCAGTAAAGGCTGGTCTTGCTCATGATGCTCAGGAATTCCTGCTCGTTCACTTGCCCATCCTCGTCTCTGTCCACTTCATTGATCATTTCCTGGAAGATATTTGTGTTCAGGAATCAGAGGCAGGTTAGACTGGATTAGGATTAACAGATTAATGCAGAATTAGAACAACTGTTTTGTACATTGCATTGGAGGGGACAGTGGTACAACGCCACAAAATGTTGACTTCTTCCTAATACCTGACCTCAGTCTCCCCTCTGGCAGGTTAAAGCCATTCCCCTTTGTCCTGACCCTACAGGCCCTTGTCCAAAGCCTTTCTTCAGGTTTTCTGTCACCTCTTTAGGCACTGGAGCTGCTCTAAGGTCTCCTTGGAGCCTTTTCTTCTCCAGGCTGAACCAGCCCAGCTCTCTCAGACTGTCTCCACAGCAGAGGTGCTCCAGCCCTCATGAAGATCAGTGATCCCCAATCCCTGCCTAACAGGAGCTCTTCCATTCCTGCCAGGAAGGGCAGATTTTCCTAACAATTCCTTTAGAGGACAGCAGCTAAACCTGAGTGGCTGCTGCCTCTGCCTGGAAGCTGATCCTGAGCTTCCCTCCCTCACTGAGGTAATTCCCATTCAAACAAACCTGCAGCTCCTCATCCGTGAGATTCTCCCCCAGTTCTTTGGCAACACGTTTGAGGTTTTTGAAAGAGATTTTACCAGTTTCATCGTCATCAAAGAGCTTGAAGACTTTGAGAATCTCCTCTTTGGAATCTTTTTCAACCTTAAAGAAGGAAGAATAAGTAGTGGTTATGTGGTAGGTAACACTCGATATAAAGACAAACATCAGACTAAGAAACTCTCTGAAGAGCAAATTTAACCAAGTCCATCCAGAAGGAAGCACATGTAGAAAAGGTGAAGGGTTCCTGAACTAGGGCTTCAGGGAATGCTTTTTGTTTCCTAGCTGGCCAGATGCCTCTTGGATTTCACATTTGGGATCTTCTACTGCTAAATATCTGTTTCTATTCAATATGTTTTAAGAAGTGCTCCACCACTCTCAGATGTGCTTCTTAAAGCCACATACCATTTTCTGTGTTATCACTCTTAAGAAGCCACTGAAGCTGATTTTCCCTGTTCCTTCCTTATCGATCTCTGATACCATTTTCTTGATCTCTTCTCTTCTAGGTTCATACCCAAGTGCTCTCATGGTCACCTGTAAAGACAAAAATAATTATAAATCATAGAAAATTCTAAACAGACCCACAGGAGAAAGGGGGGAAAGTTGAACTTTATCATGTTGAAACCCAAGTCTTATATCCCAGAAAAAATGTATTTCCCTTCCCCCCCCCCCCCCCCAGCTCAGACTGGAGGACAAAGCTCTGTAACAGAACCTTGGAGAAGTGTTTTCTCTGATAAAATGTGGATTTCTTCTTACAAAAGCCTATTTTGGTAAGTGCTTTGTGGAATTGTTGTGATGGGCACTCAGAGAGTGCCACTGTCATTCATACATTGAAGGAAAACATCCCAGACTGTCACAGAGGACTGTGGAGAGCAATTTCCAAGGCTGCTGGAACACTGAATGTTATGCCATTCCTGTCAGGGGAATTGCTTCCAATGTTCCCTTTGCAATGAGAAACAAGACACTGAGGAATAGTAATAGTGATAATAAAGCTTATTTCTGGGCCTGCTGTAAGCAAGATGGCAAATGGGACACCCAGAAGTGCTTCAACCAACTTCAAGCCAAGTGATTCTATGAAAGAAGCTTCTATCACACCTGCAGCTCTGCTGGACTCTAACAAGCGGATCTGACGGCACAAACGTGGGAGGTCTGAAGATGAGAGAGCTCAGGGAACTTCAATCAATTGATCTTTTTGTTCTAGTGACAAAAATGTTTTCCAATGGACGTTGGGAAAACACAGTTCATACACTCTGTGTGTCTCCATCTGACACTCTGCGTCCCGTAAGCAGAACACCCAAGGATACCTTCACTTGGTGACCAGTGCCCACCTACATGCTTTAGTCTTAGTTCCTCTGATAAAGGGACAAGTGGCAAGTTTGGAATCAGCTCTCTCTCTTTCCATGGTCTTAAGTCCATGGATATCCAACTGCAAAGAGGAAAGGCAAATTCTGACAGCAAAGTAACTCCTGATTTATTGATTACTGTTCTTCCAACAGGACAAGGGTGGGGAGGGACTGAAAATGTTTTGCAATAAATAAAAGCATGAAAACAAACCCCGCTGGTATGTTCCATAGCTCGGATAACCCCATTTGCAAAGGAGCAGCCCTCAGCAACACACAAGCAGGGAAAACCCCCCCATTTTTAATATGCACGACCCCTTTTTGATGTTTTAGTAACAGAGGAGGTGACGGTTCAGAAATACAGAACTATCCATGTACTTTGGCCAGCCCAGCCCTGGAGACGCGTAGTAGCAGCAGGACAGAGCTACAGTTAAAGAGACAAATGGACCTGTTGACAACAGCGTTTTAAGCCGGGGGGATCTCTCCCGTTTAAGGACATTTAGGTGTTTATGCCCCTATTATTTACACCCTCATCAGAACCGTGCTTTCAGCACTAGGCACATTCTTACCTTTAGCTCCTTCACATCCACACGCCCATCGCCGTCCGTGTCCAATATGTCGAAAGCTTTGCGGATATCCCTCTTCTGCTCCTCGGTGAGCTCCAGCCTGGGGTCCTGGGACGCGCTTCCCTGCGAGGGCTCCGGCAAGCTGGAAGCCTTGGCGCAGCAACACGAGAGCAAAGGAGGGATCAGGGTGGGTGAGCCCCGCAGGGCAGCCGCAGCCTCAACCCCCAGCGTGGCCGCGGCACCGGGAAGCCGGAGCGGAGCAGGGCTTGAGGCTGCCCGCGGACCAGGATGCACTCACCATCCCTATGGCCGCTGCCCTCATGCGGCTCCGGTACAGGCAATGCCGCTTTCTCATTGGCTAATGCCCCCACGCCGCTGCCATGGCAACCCTTGCTCCTATTGGGAGGTGCTTGGGCAATTGCTATTGGCCAACAGGTGGATGGGGCGGGGCCAAGAGGTGACTGACGGCCGGGGATAGAGCCTCTCCCTCTTCCTTCAACGCGATTGGCTTCAGGGAAGAGGCCGCTGGCCAATCAGCGAGCGACAGGCACCTAACGCGATGCTCAGCCCAGAGCGCGCGGGAGCAGAAGTGGGGGGAGCCGGCGGAATGGGCGGGGTCTGATGGAAGCGTCCGCGCTGATTGGTGGGTGTGGAGGGGTGGGCGGAGCCGGACCGGGCTTGAGGGCGGGCGGTGGAGGGTGTGAGCGGTGCCGGTGTGGTGAGTGGGGAAGGGTCGGTGTGAGGGTTTGGGGGCTGTAGAGGGGCGGGATGGAGGTAACAGAGCGGGATAGGGATAGGGATAGGGATAGGGATAGGGATAGGGATAGGGATAGGGATAGGGATAGGTTGTGGGGACTGTGGAGCTGAGGGGGCTGAATGTGAGTGAACATGGCGTCGGGTGTGTGGGGAGGGAAGCTGAGGGAGGCTGCAGGGCTGTGAGGAGGGCTGGGCCTTAGGGAAGGGTGAGGGGTGTGTGGAAGGGCAGGCTGGGGGCAAAGAAGGTTGGGGGTGTGTGAGGAGATTGGGGTAAAAGGGTAGCTTGTGGGTGTGTGGAGTGGCCAACTGGAGCCTGAGGTGCTGGGGGTACGGGCTGAGGGGTGAGGAAGGGGGTGATGAAAGCCGGGGTGGGAGAAGCTGGCTGTGCTGGGCCTGCTGCTGTGGAACAGGCGGGCTTGGTGCTACTGGAATACTTGAGCTTCAGTTTATTTTGTTGTTCTTGAGCAACTGTATATTTGAAGAGAACGTTGCCAAAGCCTGAAGTTGTGTTCATGTTGTTTGGGGTGTAAATATTAAGACTTAAAGGAAGTCTGTGAAGCTAACACAAGCATTTAAAATAAGATGTTGCCTTTGTTATAAAGGTATTTCGTGATGTTAAAAGTATGCCTTTGAGAAAGCTGTTTCATGTCAGTGTTACTCTTGTACTGCTTATTTTGCTCAGTAGGGCAGTGAGAATTATCTCTTCTCATGCTTCTGTAGTGCAATGGCTTCAAACCTTGATTTCTGTAACTAGAAACATGTTAGAAAATATTGTAACGAAATAATCTTCTTCTTTCTTAAAGGAATCCAGTTGAGAGTGAATCACCTGAGAAATGGCCACACGCCTCAGATCAGTGAGTTGAGGATTTAAATGATGCTTTATGAAGATTTGTCTTGCAGAAACATTTTCATAGATATTTCGGAGTGTTGGAAGACATGAGACTGTTCCTGCATTAGTAGAGATACTGGCAAATAAAATGGGATTTTTCTAAGGAATCATTTGCTGTTGTTAATTCCAAAGAACTCCAGGAATGCTCCAGCCTCCCAAGTACACTAGTGGCTTTGTCAGTGCCAGATCAATAGGGCTGGAAGTTTAGTTACTCCAGGAACATTTCTACATACTTTATAACATATTCCTTGTTATAAAGGCCCAGCTGAGGTTCCTGAGATCTACCATGCCATTGTAACCTTTCTATGGTTACTGCATTGAGTACAGGAAGTTAGAACATGGAAAGAGTAACATTTTGCTTAGCTCAGGAAGGTGTTTGGACATTGCTCTTAGGAGTACAGTTTACTAAGCTGTTCTGTTGCATTACCCATGGCTCTTGTTTATAGAGACATTTCTACCTAGTGAGCTATTTTCTTATGAATCCATATGAAGCTTACAGAGGAGCAGTGAATCTCTGATATTTAGGAAACAAAGAAACAGAAAATCCAATGTAGTATCCTGGTGGAGTGTGAGCAAGCTGTCATATCTTCACAGCACAACACTAGATAAGTAGTAATTCATATCCTAAACCCAGTACAATCCTGTGTAGGCTGGCTTTCTACCTGCTCCTGAATCCAGGTGCACCCCCCTTAAGCTGCAGTTACACTGACTCTGGTCATCGAGTTGGTTCATTTGGTCCTTTCCCAAGAGGTGTGTGCACTAGGCTGTGTGTCTTAAAAGTGCACTAAAGGTTATTTAAGTACCCTGCTGTTCATCACCAGGTAAAATACTGCTAATGTAGCTGAGGGAGTGGAAAACTATCAGTCAGAACCACCTGGGTGATCTCATCTGTACTGGCAGAAAATGATTCTAATAATTAGGGCTAGAGGGCGTTGTTCTGCCACTGTCGAACACTGTTCCGCACATCCAAGTGTGGTGCGCAGCTCTGGTGCTATCAGTAGATGAAGAATGAGCTGGAATCATAGAATTGGACTGGTTTGGGTTGGAAGGAGCCTTAGAAGAAAGAACACAGGGGGAGGCAAGTAAGAATATTGATGGAATGGAGTGACTGCCTTTGAAGAAGGTACATTTGGGGAGAGTACACTGCAGAGGAGTGCAACTAAGTTCAGAGACTCAGAGGGCTGAAGAGCGAAGCACATGCCAAACTGCTGTAGTGGAAGAATGAGCTGCAGAGGGTCCTTAAACTCACATATGCTTTTCCTCTCTGTTCTCTTACAACTATCAAACCCACACAGATTTGGCCAGCCCATTAGAGCTTTATTTTAATGATTTGAATCATATTGTACTTTGCATGCACTGTGACTGAGCAGCAGTGCTGAGTTTCTCTAATTTCTGGTGTGTGTAAATTACACTTTGCAGTAGAACTTTTGTTTAAGGATGTAGCACTGGGAAACTTATGAGTAACTTGTTTTTGTGTGGTCTCACTGGGTTAAAATTCTCTTCAGCTTGATAGTGTAACTGCAGAGGTGAGGCTTCGTGTAGCAACAATAAGGAGCAAACCTATTTCCAACCAGGACAGAGCATTCTTTGTGTGAAAGCTTCCTCAGACTCATTGCTTGCATGTTCTGTGTTGATGGTGAGGTCTTAGTTCAGTTAGATGAGTAACCAGACTGGAATCTGTTGGTGGGTTTAGCCATGGATTTGACCAAGCTTAAAAGGAAGGAAGAACCAATGGCTGAGTGAAAAGGGCTATAATTGCCTTGACCTGTTTGCTTTCTCGGCTTGGAGAAACCTAAAGTTTCACATGGTCTGAAAGTGGTTTTGTCCTTGCTAATGGTGATAATTTTGGTGTTCTGAAGTATCTGTGTCATGTGGCTGAAGCAGATTGTTTGCTTTGCCACAGGGCAGTACTTGTGGGAGCCATTCCTCTTTTTCTTCACTACTATGGGGACCACTTGGTTATGAGGCAGAGTCCTGCTGAAACAAACCAGTATGTGAGCCATGTGGACCATTGGTGTATCTGAACTTTTAAGCACAGACTGATTGAAGTCTTTTGATATCTAAATATAGACTCCTGTAATTAAACTACACACTGATTAGTGTAAAATTCCAGCATATTAATTTCTCAGAGCAGTTTACTTGTGCACTTTGGTGTATGTCTGCATGTTAAGGTGCTTTTCTCCCTGTCTCCGCAGGCTGGTAAGAAATGTACTGTGATTGGCGGGTCTGGGTTCTTAGGCCAGCACATGGTGGAGCAGCTCCTGGAGAAGGGTTATGCAGTCAACGTGTTTGATATTCAGAAGAGGTTTGACAATGACAGAGTGCAGTTCTTCCTGGGAGACCTCTGTGACAAAGAGGTACAGGCTAATGACAGACAGTACATGGCATGGCAGAAAGAAGGGATGTGTGTTTAAATAAATGTTCCCTTGAGCAGCTTACTGAGCCTTGCCTGAGGCACCAAAACACCTGAAGGCATTGCACAGGTTGTAAAGGGTGTGTGGCTATGGCCCCCAGCCATGCCCTGGGAAGCCTACAGTAGCCAAAGCAGTTTTCAAACCTTCATCTAGAACATTTGAAGGAATTTACTTGAGGTCTTCTGGAAGCTGAAAAGAGTAGAACTTGTTTCTGTATCATGATTCTGTATTACTTTTAGCTCAGACATACAGTGTAATTACAGTCCTTGTTGGTAATGGTGTGTGGGTGCTCTCCTGGCTAACCCCAGCTGCATGAGAACAGCATAATGCATCATTGTAACAGTCAGCTGAGACCTCCTGCCTTAGCTCAGCCACGTATTGAGCCTTGGCAAAACATATGTATATGATGTGAACAGGCATCTCCCCAGAAGGGTAAAGAGCCATGGCTCAGAGCTCTGTGTCAGTCATCACCAATGCAGACAGTGCTATGGGGTACTGGTGCTTCTAAACCTGCTGCTTGCAGGGTTCTCTAACTCCTGTCTCCAGGTAATTTGGAGTCTCATACCTGTCCTGAGGCTACTGCAGGTTGTTAAGTCAAGATAGCCTCTAGGTCTTAGAAAATTCCCAGGTTGTTCCCTGGTAAGTAAATACGTAGTGTGGTTTTGCCTAGCAAGAAGGAGAGGACATAGTGGAGATCCTGGATGCTGATCCTGTTCCAGGTGCTCATCTTTATGGAGGGAACATGACTTGAAATTTAGTGGGGTTTTTTTTTTCCATAAGAAAAAGATTTATGTTTTATTTTCTTCCTCTCTTTGTTTCCCCTGAGTGGTGCTGCTGTTGCTTCACTGCTGTCTCATGTGATGTCTCCTCCAGGCTTTGCTCCCAGCTCTACAAGGTGTGTCAGTGGCATTTCACTGCGCGTCGCCAGCACCTTCAAGTGACAACAGGGAACTGTTTTATAAGGTGAACTTTATGGGAACCAAAGCTGTCATTGAAGCCTGCAAAGAAGCTGGAGTGCAGGTAAGGGAAGAAAAGTATATAGAGACTATAAGCTGCTGATGTGACTTTATAACAGTTGCAGCATGGACCAATTTCAGTCTAGTTTGAGAGAGGGATACAGGTCTCTGAGATAAGAAATACCTACTTGTTGTGTGGAAAGTAGTAGAAGAGACTCAGTTGGTCTCCTGCTTAGTGTCTGGTGTAAGCTCAGGCCATGTTTGCCACAGAAAACCCATTAATGGCAATATTCCTGACTGCAGAAAAAGCATTCATTAAAATTTGTCCTATCAGACATCTGGGAATCACCCACAGGATATCACCCACAAGGGTGTAATAAGGGGATGGTTCTGAAGAGAGCTTTTCCAGCGCTGGAAGTGTTCATGGTATCTATTACTTACAGGAATTCTTTAACATATAATGAGAAGAAACACACTTGTGCCATAAGCCCAGCCTAATTTGGTTTAAAAAGTCATTTGCCAATGAAAAAGAGCCAGAGAAAACCAGTGCAAATGCAGCAGTGCTAATGTCTACAATTAACTGGTGTCTATCACCCAGGCCTCCCAGCCCAGAGTATGTTATTTGCTGGGATGGTTTCCCCCCCTCACATAATGAGCTGTTGCAGGAAATTGGCCATGGGGTGTTTTCCTTCAGGCTTAGTCTGGATTCTGTCAGAGTGAGGAGTTCCAACCTGTTGGAACTTTGTTGGATCTGGTCTATTTTCTGTTACGATGTAGATCCTGTTTAAACCCACATGTTTCTGATTACTCCAGAACATCACTGACATTCTGGTTTGGATCTACTAGTGTACAAAAACATCCAAGATAAGAATTCTTTTCTGGTTTAATATCTGTGATATTTTTACCATCAAGATGAATGAATATACCTTAAAAACACTTGTGTGTCAAGGGCTGAAATGTGCCAAGTGAGTGCTCTGATTTCCTGGAAATGTCTTGGGTGCTAGTTGAAATGCTTCAATCCCCTTTAAGTAGCAATAAACTCCCACTCTTTCAACTGAATTACTTTATTTCCTGCAGTTTCAGATCATCTCTTGCAAGTCTGTGTTCTTCTACACTTAGTACTATCTCAGTTGATTAAACATTCTACTGTCTTTACTCAGCCTTTGTAAATAAGGATGCTTTTGTCTTGGGCTTTAAACAGCTGTTTTCTTTTGCATCTCTTGCAGAGGCTGGTGTTAACCAGCAGTGCCAGTGTTGTTTTTGAGGGGACAGACATAAAAAATGGGTCAGAAGATCTCCCATATGCAAAAAAACCCATCGACTATTACACAGAGACAAAGATCCTGCAGGAGAAGGTATTTGTCATAATACGAGCTACACTGTTCTTCACAATGCTTAAAACTGCCCTTCTAAAGTAGTAATGACATCTTTGGGGTGAAACACTGAAAGCATTAGTGTTTATTTGGGTTGTTCTTGGATTTTTAATGGAAAATGCAGCAGCTATTAAAAATAAGTAGAACACAGCATTTGCAAACTCCCAGTAGAATTAAATCATCTTCAAAAATGCCTGGCTAAATGTGCTTAGCACTTGGTGCTGCAGGAAGGTGCAATCACACCCCTCCTGAATCAGGTTGAGGAGGCCTATGACGGAAATCATCCATTGATGGATGAGAGAGAGATGGCATTGCTCAGTGTCCTTCTTTTCTCCAGTAGAGAGAAGGAACTTTCAAAGCTCCCCTGGTTTCTGTGGTGTTCAATGAGAGAGGTGATGAGTCCCCTTCCTTTATCTGTCAATTCATGAAGTGTTCAGGAATGAGGACAGATTTTTTTCTGTTTTTCTCATTCAAGAGGAGTGGGAGAAGAAATGGGAACAAAGGAAGGATTGCTTGTAAAGAGATGGACGGACTTTTTCTTCCACTGATGCCTTTCCAAGGAGATGGGGGAACACCCACCCCTTAGTGATGATCTGAGAATGTATTATGAAGCTGTATTTTTCTTCTTGTCCTTTGTCTCCTGATCTGGTTTTCTCTTTTTTCCTACAGGAAGTGCTCAGTGCAAATGACCCAAGCAACAACTTCCTCACTACTGCTATTCGTCCCCATGGGATATTTGGTCCTAGAGACCCTCAGCTGGTTCCCATCCTCATCGAAGCAGCAAAGAGTGGCAAGATGAAGTTCATCATTGGGTGAGGAAGGCTCAGTCCTTTCATAGCTTTTGTTAAAACTGATGCTCAAGCTACGAAGCCTTTTTGGAAAGGAAGAATATTAAATCTGTTATTCAATTAAAGCTGCTGTTGGGGCATGGAAAGGAGTCGGGAGGGGGGGGGTAGAGGGGAAGTTGATTTGTTACTTGGGATTCAGGATTCTCTTGTGAACAATCCTTTTGTGTCAGGTACTCCTGCACTCAGGTAAGTGCTCATAGTGCAAAAAAATATCAGTAGGGACAGTTGATGTAGCTTGAGCTGCTTTGTACTGTCTAAAGAGCTGTCCTTTTAAATATGAGAGAGCTCAGTTTAGTTGCTGTTAATTTAATTAATACACCCTTCTGTTAGCAATTAAAAGGCCTCTATGGCAGTGTTTGAATATCTCTGCTTGTAAGATCAAAGGTATTTGCCTTGTTATTAAGCCTGACAGAGCTTCTAGCTGAAAGTTTAGAGCAAGAAATAGTTCAAGCTACTACTGAGGATCTTTTTATTGATTGTATTATGCTCTTGAGAAGAAATATGCTCTTTAGTCTATAATAGACTTGTAATACATGAAAGGAGCGAGTTTGTGTGTATATGTGCAGCCATGAATACGTGCTTGGGGTGGAAGGAAGGGAATAGGGTTGTGTGGGTTTTGGTGTTGTATTCTAGGGGGGATTTGGTTCTCATTCTTCCTCACAGCTCAATTCTGAATTGATCTCTTAAATTGCTCTGAGAGAAGCAAACCTACACAAACACAAGGTTTCCACTTTGTGCAAGTCTGCATTTCTCTTCCAGCTCAACCCGCATTTCCTCATCTGAGTATTCCTACAGCTACAGCCTTTACATCCCTTCTCAAGAAAACAAATAAAACATTTATCATCCATGAATGCAGGAAATGAAAATCACTCTTTCTCAAAATGCTGGATTGCAGCGATACTGGTTTATGGCCAAATGAGTGATGGTTTTGTAACAAACTGTTGGTTTGATTTAGCCAGGCTCTTGAAAATGATGTGCAGATTCACTTTCTGTACCTGGATAGAAACACAGTGGTAGAAATCTCTTTCAGCCAGGGCTGAAGTTTGCTCATTGAAGGAGTGAGTGAGAACTTCCTGAGCCAAGAAATTCATAATTGAAAATTTGTCCTTAAATGACTCTGTCTGTGCTGGTTTCTGTTCTCTGCTCTCTGTTTCTTTTTGTTCTGCTCCTTTGAATCACTCCAACCCTGTAGGATCTGCAACACCTAAAAACCTGGTTAACTTGTGAGGTTTAGAGCTGGTACTGTTCTAAACATAAAGTTAGAGACAAGAGCTGAGCCAATAACAACCTTTCCTGTCTCTAAAACCATATGCAGTGATTTAATCTCTCTGACATGGTATAGCCTGAAGTTGCAGCATAAGAAAGTGGGAGAAGAAACTTGGAACAAATATACCTTGGTGGGGGGAGTCCTTCCTTTAGCAGACTTTCAGCCTAACTTGCCTTGAGGCTAATCTTCCTTTTGTCTGTGCAGGGATGGAAAGAACTTGGTAGACTTCACCTATGTGGAAAATGTGGTCCATGGACACATCCTGGCTGCAGAAAATCTTCAGAAAGGCTCTCCCCTGTGTGGGAAGGTAAGGAAGGACCTGGGGAGGGGAGTGGGTGTCCCTCAGACAATCTTCATTTGCAAGCCAGGCACTGGCTTTGTGTGTCTGCTCTATAATTCGTGCCACTGTCCTGAACCTCTGTTGCGGAGATGAGTGGAACCAGCACGCAAATGGGTCAGGGTTTTTCTGTCTCTGGCTATAATGAATGGTTGTCCATGTGGTGACCATTGCATTCAACCACATGGGCTGTAGGACTATACTTTAATTTTATGCTATAAAACTCCCTGTGAAAGGAAATCCAGGCAGAATTGTGGGCAGCCAACATGTGTGCATGATAAACATAGTTATTTAGCTTTTACAATAGAGTTCAAAGCAGGAGAAACTTTTCTGGATCTCCATGGCACTGCCATGCTCTGATCTATGTACTTTAATGTGTTTGCATTGTGCTGTGTCATTCAGTTTGATCATTTACAAGTGATCCTGACCTCTGGAGTGTCAGCAGTAGCTGCCTTCCTTAGCCAAGGAGGGGTTCATCACTTTCCATGCAGAGGTGGTGAGCACAAAGCAGTTTCTCATGGTCTCAGTCAAGTCAAGGATATCAGTTCTCCTCGGCATGAATATGAGATGGGCCATCACAGACCAGTTTGTGAAAAACACAATGATTTTATCACTTGGCTTTCTGTCTTCCTCTCTTGCAGGCATTTCATATCACAAATGATGAACCAATTCCTTTCTGGGCTTTCATGTCCCGTATCTTGACTGGCTTGAACTACGATGCTCCCAAGTACCACATTCCCTACTGGCTGGCATATTACCTGGCTCTGGTCCTGTCTCTGGTGCTGTGGCTGCTGAGTCCACTGGTCACCATCAAGGCCACATTCACCCCTATGCGGGTGGCATTAGCTGGAACTTTCCACTACTACAGCTGTGACCGGGCTAAAAGAGCCATGGGCTACACACCAGTGGTGAGCCTGGATGAAGCAATAGAAAGGACTGTCCAGAGCTACCCTCATCTACGCCGGGCCAAGGCCTGAGGAGCCTACAGGGATTCTTTTCTACTTGATTTTTTGGAATTGCTTTGATGTCTTAACATGAACAATGAGCCAAATCTCACTAATTCTCTGGAACA
>NW_022994614.1:0-28388 GCF_012275295.1 Melopsittacus undulatus
AACAACTTTTTAACCATTTGTGTCCTTCCTAAACAGTATTGCACCTCTTTAAACCCTTTTTCAACATGTGTCCATTTCTACCCCCAGTTTTGCACTTCTCTAACCCTCATAAAAGCCATTGTTTCCTCTTTCTAAACCCATTTTTGCCCACTTTCAACGCCTTTTATGCCATTTTTTTCCTTCTCTAAACAATTTTGTCAATTTCTAACCAATTTTCATCCTTTCTTTTTTCTTTTTCTAAACAATTTTTGTCCATTTCCCCCTTTGTAAGACAATTTTGACCATTTCTAACCTGTTTTTACTCACTTCTAACTTATTTTATGTCTCTTTTGGCTATTTCTTGCCTTGTCTAGCTAAGCTCTTACCCGTTTTAAGTCATTTTTGCCCATTTCTTCCCATTTTCCACCATCTAACACTTTTTAACCATTTGTGTCCATTCCTAACACAGTATTGCACCTCTCTAACCCTTTTTCAACATGTGTCCATTTCTACCCCAGTTTTTGCACTTCTCTAACCCTCATAAAGTCATTGTTTCCTCTTTCTAAACCATTTTTGCCCACTTTCAACACCTTTTATGCCATTTTTTTCCTTCTCTAAACAATTTTGTCAATTTCTAACCAATTTTCAGCCTTTCTTTTTCCTTTTCTAAACTATTTTTGCCTATTTTCCCTCCCATTTTAAGCCGTTTTGACCATTTCTAACCAATTTTTACTCACTTCGAACTCATTTTAAGTCATTTTTGTCTATTTCTAGCCTTGTCTAACAAAGCTTTTTTCCAGATTTAAGCCATTTTTGGCCATTTCTACCCCAGTTTTTGCTCTTCTCTCATCATTGTTAAGCCGGTTTTGGCCGTTTCTAACCCAATTTTGCTCTTCTCTAAGAATTTAAAGCCAATTTTGGCTATTTCTAATCCTTTTCTGCCCAATTGCAACCCGTTTCAAGCCGTAGTTTTCATTTTCTAACTCATTTTTGCACATCTCTAATAAATCTGGGCCCAATTTTGGCCATATCTAACCCATTTTTGGGCTTCTCTATCCCTTCTTAACCCATCTTTGACCATTTCTAACCCTTTATACCTATTTTTAACCCCCTTCAAGCAGCCTTTGGCCATTTCTACCACTGTTATTCACCTCTCTAACTCTTTGTAACCATTTGTGTCCATTTCTAATGCAGTATTGCACCTCTCTAACCCTTTTTAAACATTTGTGTCCATTTCTACCCCAGTTTTGCACTTCTCTAACCCTCATAAAGTCATTGTTTCCTCTTTCTAAACCATTTTTGCCCACTTTCAATGCCTTTTATGCCATTTTGTTCCTTCTCTAAACAATTTTGTCAATTTCTAACCAATTTTCAGCCTTTCTTTTTCCTTTTCTAAACTATTTTTGCTCATTTCCAACCCATTTTAAGCCGTTTTTGACCATTTCTAACTGTTTTTACTCACTTCTAAGTTATTTTATGTCTCTTTTGGCTATTTCTTGCCTTGTCTAGCTAAACTCTTACCAGTTTTAAGTCATTTTTGCCCATTTCTTCCCATTTTCCACCCATCTAACACTTTTTAACCATTTGTGTCCATTCCTAACACAGTATTGCACCTCTCTAACCCTTTTTCAACATGTGTCCATTTCTACCCCAGTTTTGCACTTCTCTAACCCTCATAAAGCCATTGTTTCCTCTTTCTAAACCATTTTTGCCCACTTTCAACGCCTTTTATGCCATTTTTTTCCTTCTCTAAACAATTTTGTCAATTTCTAACCAATTTTCATCCTTTCTTTTTCTTTTTCTAAACAATTTTTGTCCATTTCCCCCCCTTTGTAAGACAATTTTGACCATTTCTAACCTGTTTTTACTCACTTCTAACTTATTTTATGTCTCTTTTGGCTATTTCTTGCCTTGTCTAGCTAAGCTCTTACCCGTTTTAAGTCATTTTTGCCCATTTCTTCCCATTTTCCACCAATCTAACACTTTTTAACCATTTGTGTCCATTCCTAACACAGTATTGCACCTCTCTAACCCTTTTTCAACATGTGTCCATTTCTACCCCCAGTTTTTGCACTTCTCTAACCCTCATAAAGCCATTGTTTCCTCTTTCTAAACCATTTTTGCCCACTTTCAACACCTTTTATGCCATTTTTTTCCTTCTCTAAACAATTTTGTCAATTTCTAACCAATTTTCAGCCTTTCTTTTTCCTTTTCTAAACTATTTTTGCCTATTTTCCCTCCCATTTTAAGCCAATTTTGACCATTTCTAACCAATTTTTACTCACTTCGAACTCATTTTAAGTCATTTTTGTCTATTTCTAGCCTTGTCTAACAAAGCTTTTTTCCAGATTTAAGCCATTTTTGGCCATTTCTACCCCAGTTTTGCTCTTCTCTCATCATTGTTAAGCCGGTTTTGGCCGTTTCTAACCCAATTTTGCTCTTCTCTAAGAATTTTAAAGCCAATTTTGGCTATTTCTAATCCTTTTCTGCCCAATTGCAACCCGTTTCAAGCCGTAGTTTTCATTTTCTAACTCATTTTTGCACATCTCTAATAAATCTGGGCCCAATTTTGGCCATATCTAACCCATTTTTGGGCTTCTCTATCCCTTCTTAACCCATCTTTGACCATTTCTAACCCTTTATAACCTATTTTTAACCCCCTTCAAGCAGCCTTTGGCCATTTCTACCACTGTTATTCACCTCTCTAACTCTTTGTAACCATTTGTGTCCATTTCTAATGCAGTATTGCACCTCTCTAACCCTTTTTAAACATTTGTGTCCATTTCTACCCCAGTTTTGCACTTCTCTAACCCTCATAAAGTCATTGTTTCCTCTTTCTAAACCATTTTTGCCCACTTTCAATGCCTTTTATGCCATTTTGTTCCTTCTCTAAACAATTTTGTCAATTTCTAACCAATTTTCAGCCTTTCTTTTTCCTTTTCTAAACTATTTTTGCTCATTTCCAACCCATTTTAAGCCGTTTTTGACCATTTCTAACCTGTTTTTACTCACTTCTAAGTTATTTTATGTCTCTTTTGGCTATTTCTTGCCTTGTCTAGCTAAACTCTTACCAGTTTTAAGTCATTTTTGCCCATTTCTTCCCATTTTCCACCAATCTAACACTTTTTAACCATTTGTGTCCATTCCTAACACAGTATTGCACCTCTCTAACCCTTTTTTCAACATGTGTCCATTTCTACCCCAGTTTTTGCACTTCTCTAACCCTCATAAAGCCATTGTTTCCTCTTTCTAAACCATTTTTGCCCACTTTCAACGCCTTTTATGCCATTTTTTTCCTTCTCTAAACAATTTTGTCAATTTCTAACCAATTTTCATCCTTTCTTTTTTCTTTTTCTAAACAATTTTTGTCCATTTCCCACCCTTTGTAAGACAATTTTGACCATTTCTAACCTGTTTTTACTCACTTCTAACTTATTTTATGTCTCTTTTGGCTATTTCTTGCCTTGTCTAGCTAAGCTCTTACCCGTTTTAAGTCATTTTTGCCCATTTCTTCCCATTTTCCACCAATCTAACACTTTTTAACCATTTGTGTCCATTCCTAACACAGTATTGCACCTCTCTAACCCTTTTTCAACATGTGTCCATTTCTACCCCAGTTTTGCACTTCTCTAACCCTCATAAAGCCATTGTTTCCTCTTTCTAAACCATTTTTGCCCACTTTCAACGCCTTTTATGCCATTTTTTTCCTTCTCTAAACAATTTTGTCAATTTCTAACCAATTTTCAGCCTTTCTTTTTCCTTTTCTAAACTATTTTTGCCTATTTTCCCTCCCATTTAAGCCAATTTTGACCATTTCTAACCAATTTTTACTCACTTCGAACTCATTTTAAGTCATTTTTGTCTATTTCTAGCCTTGTCTAACAAAGCTTTTTTCCAGATTTAAGCCATTTTTGGCCATTTCTACCCCAGTTTTGCTCTTCTCTCATCATTGTTAAGCCGGTTTTGGCCGTTTCTAACCCAATTTTGCTCTTCTCTAAGAATTTTAAAGCCAATTTTGGCTATTTCTAATCCTTTTCTGCCCAATTGCAACCCGTTTCAAGCCGTAGTTTTCATTTTCTAACTCATTTTTGCACATCTCTAATAAATCTGGGCCCAATTTTGGCCATATCTAACCCATTTTTGGGCTTCTCTATCCCTTCTTAACCCATCTTTGACCATTTCTAACCCTTTATAACCTATTTTTAACCCCCTTCAAGCAGCCTTTGGCCATTTCTACCACTGTTATTCACCTCTCTAACTCTTTGTAACCATTTGTGTCCATTTCTAATGCAGTATTGCACCTCTCTAACCCTTTTTAAACATTTGTGTCCATTTCTACCCCAGTTTTGCACTTCTCTAACCCTCATAAAGTCATTGTTTCCTCTTTCTAAACCATTTTTGCCCACTTTCAATGCCTTTTATGCCATTTTTTCCTTCTCTAAACAATTTTGTCAATTTCTAACCAATTTTCAGCCTTTCTTTTTCCTTTTCTAAACTATTTTTGCTCATTTCCCACCCTTTTTAAGCCGTTTTTGACCATTTCTAACCTGTTTTTACTCACTTCTAAGTTATTTTATGTCTCTTTTGGCTATTTCTTGCCTTGTCTAGCTAAGCTCTTACCAGTTTTAAGTCATTTTTGCCCATTTCTTCCCATTTTCCACCAATCTAACACTTTTTAACCATTTGTGTCCATTCCTAACACAGTATTGCACCTCTCTAACCCTTTTTCAACATGTGTCCATTTCTACCCCAGTTTTGCACTTCTCTAACCCTCATAAAGCCATTGTTTCCTCTTTCTAAACCATTTTTGCCCACTTTCAACACCTTTTATGCCATTTTTTTCCTTCTCTAAACAATTTTGTCAATTTCTAACCAATTTTCAGCCTTTCTTTTTCCTTTTCTAAACTATTTTTGCCTATTTTCCCTCCCATTTTAAGCCAATTTTGACCATTTCTAACCATTTTTACTCACTTCTAACTCATTTTAAGTCATTTTTGTCTATTTCTAGCCTTGTCTAACAAAGCTTTTTTCCAGATTTAAGCCATTTTTGCCATTTCTACCCCAGTTTTGCTCTTCTCTCATCATTGTTAAGCCGGTTTTGGCCGTTTCTAACCCAATTTTTGCTCTTCTCTAAGAATTTTAAAGCCAATTTTGGCTATTTCTAATCCTTTTCTGCCCAATTGCAACCCGTTTCAAGCCGTAGTTTTCATTTTCTAACTCATTTTTGCACATCTCTAATAAATCTGGGCCCCATTTTGGCCATATCTAACCCATTTTTGGGCTTCTCTATCCCTTCTTAACCCATCTTTGACCATTTCTAACCCTTTATAACCTATTTTTAACCCCCTTCAAGCAGCCTTTGGCCATTTCTACCACTGTTATTCACCTCTCTAACTCTTTGTAACCATTTGTGTCCATTTCTAATGCAGTATTGCACCTATCTAACCCTTTTTAAACATTTGTGTCCATTTCTACCCCAGTTTTGCACTTCTCTAACCCTCATAAAGTCATTGTTTCCTCTTTCTAAACCATTTTTGCCCACTTTCAACGCCTTTTATGCCATTTTGTTCCTTCTCTAAACAATTTTGTCAATTTCTAACCAATTTTCAGCCTTTCTTTTTCCTTTTCTAAACTATTTTTGCCTATTTTCCCTCCCATTTTAAGCCAATTTTGACCATTTCTAACCAATTTTTACTCACTTCGAACTCATTTTAAGTCATTTTTGTCTATTTCTAGCCTTGTCTAACAAAGCTTTTTTCCAGATTTAAGCCATTTTTGGCCATTTCTACCCCAGTTTTGCACTTCTCTCATCATTGTTAAGCCGGTTTTGGCCGTTTCTAACCCAATTTTGCTCTTCTCTAAGATTTTAAAGCCAATTTTGGCTATTTCTAATCCTTTTCTGCCAATTGCAACCCGTTTCAAGCCGTAGTTTTCATTTTCTAACTCATTTTTGCACATCTCTAATAAATCTGGGCCCAATTTTGGCCATATCTAACCCATTTTTGGCTTCTCTATCCCTTCTTAACCCATCTTTGACCATTTCTAACCCTTTATAACCTATTTTTAACCCCCTTCAAGCAGCCTTTGGCCATTTCTACCACTGTTATTCACCTCTCTAACTCTTTGTAACCATTTGTGTCCATTTCTAATGCAGTATTGCACCTCTCTAACCCTTTTTAAACATTTGTGTCCATTTCTACCCCAGTTTTGCACTTCTCTAACCCTCATAAAGTCATTGTTTCCTCTTTCTAAACCATTTTTGCCCACTTTCAATGCCTTTTATGCCATTTTGTTCCTTCTCTAAACAATTTTGTCAATTTCTAACCAATTTTCAGCCTTTCTTTTTCCTTTTCTAAACTATTTTTGCTCATTTCCAACCCATTTTAAGCCGTTTTTGACCATTTCTAACCTGTTTTTACTCACTTCTAAGTTATTTTATGTCTCTTTTGGCTATTTCTTGCCTTGTCTAGCTAAACTCTTACCAGTTTTAAGTCATTTTTGCCCATTTCTTCCCATTTTCCACCAATCTAACACTTTTTAACCATTTGTGTCCATTCCTAACACAGTATTGCACCTCTCTAACCCTTTTTCAACATGTGTCCATTTCTACCCCAGTTTTGCACTTCTCTAACCCTCATAAAGCCATTGTTTCCTCTTTCTAAACCATTTTTGCCCACTTTCAAGCCTTTTATGCCATTTTTTTCCTTCTCTAAACAATTTTGTCAATTTCTAACCAATTTTCAGCCTTTCTTTTTTCCTTTTCTAAACTATTTTTGCTCATTTCCAACCCATTTTAAGCCGTTTTTGACCATTTCTAACCTGTTTTTACTCACTTCTAACTTATTTTATGTCTCTTTTGGCTATTTCTTGCCTTGTCTAGCTAAGCTCTTACCCGTTTTAAGTCATTTTTGCCCATTTCTTCCCATTTTCCACCAATCTAACACTTTTTAACCATTTGTGTCCATTCCTAACACAGTATTGCACCTCTCTAACCCTTTTTCAACATGTGTCCATTTCTACCCCAGTTTTGCACTTCTCTAACCCTCATAAAGCCATTGTTTCCTCTTTCTAAACCATTTTTGCCCACTTTCAACACCTTTTATGCCATTTTTTTTTTCTCTAAACAATTTTGTCAATTTCTAACCAATTTTCAGCCTTTCTTTTTCCTTTTCTAAACTATTTTTGCCTATTTTCCCTCCCATTTTAAGCCATTTTTGACCATTTCTAACCAATTTTTACTCACTTCGAACTCATTTTAAGTCATTTTTGTCTATTTCTAGCCTTGTCTAACAAAGCTTTTTTCCAGATTTAAGCCATTTTTGGCCATTTCTACCCCAGTTTTGCTCTTCTCTCATCATTGTTAAGCCGGTTTTGGCCGTTTCTAACCCAATTTTGCTCTTCTCTAAGAATTTTAAAGCCAATTTTGGCTATTTCTAATCCTTTTCTGCCAATTGCAACCCTTTTCAAGCCGTAGTTTTCATTTTCTAACTCATTTTTGCACATCTCTAATAATCTGGGCCCAATTTTGGCCATATCTAACCCATTTTTGGGCTTCTCTATCCCTTCTTAACCCATCTTTGACCATTTCTAACCCTTTATAACCTATTTTTAACCCCCTTCAAGCAGCCTTTGGCCATTTCTACCACTGTTATTCACCTCTCTAACTCTTTGTAACCATTTGTGTCCATTTCTAATGCAGTATTGCACCTCTCTAACCCTTTTTAAACATTTGTGTCCATTTCTACCCCAGTTTTGCACTTCTCTAACCCTCATAAAGTCATTGTTTCCTCTTTCTAAACCATTTTTGCCCACTTTCAACGCCTTTTATGCCATTTTTTTCCTTCTCTAAACAATTTTGTCAATTTCTAACCAATTTTCAGCCTTTCTTTTTCCTTTTCTAAACTATTTTTGCCTATTTTCCCTCCCATTTTAAGCCAATTTTGACCATTTCTAACCAATTTTTACTCACTTCGAACTCATTTTAAGTCATTTTTTGTCTATTTCTAGCCTTGTCTAACAAAGCTTTTTTCCAGATTTAAGCCATTTTTGGCGATTTCTACCCCAGTTTTGCTCTTCTCTCATCATTGTTAAGCCGGTTTTGGCCGTTTCTAACCCAATTTTGCTCTTCTCTAAGAATTTTAAAGCCAATTTTGGCTATTTCTAATCCTTTTCTGCCCAATTGCAACCCGTTTCAAGCCGTAGTTTTCATTTTCTAACTCATTTTTGCACATCTCTAATAAATCTGGGCCCAATTTTGGCCATATCTACCCCATTTTTGGGCTTCTCTATCCCTTCTTAACCCATCTTTGACCATTTCTAACCCTTTATAACCTATTTTTAACCCCCTTCAAGCAGCCTTTGGCCATTTCTACCACTGTTATTCACCTCTCTAACTCTTTGTAACCATTTGTGTCCATTTCTAATGCAGTATTGCACCTCTCTAACCCTTTTTAAACATTTGTGTCCATTTCTACCCCAGTTTTGCACTTCTCTAACCCTCATAAAGTCATTGTTTCCTCTTTCTAACCATTTTTGCCCACTTTCAATGCCTTTTATGCCATTTTGTTCCTTCTCTAAACAATTTTGTCAATTTCTAACCAATTTTCAGCCTTTCTTTTTCCTTTTCTAAACTATTTTTGCTCATTTCCAACCCATTTTAAGCCGTTTTTGACCATTTCTAACCTGTTTTTACTCACTTCTAAGTTATTTTATGTCTCTTTTGGCTATTTCTTGCCTTGTCTAGCTAAACTCTTACCAGTTTTAAGTCATTTTTGCCCATTTCTTCCCATTTTCCACCAATCTAACACTTTTTAACCATTTGTGTCCATTCCTAACACAGTATTGCACCTCTCTAACCCTTTTTCAACATGTGTCCATTTCTACCCCAGTTTTGCACTTCTCTAACCCTCATAAAGCCATTGTTTCCTCTTTCTAAACCATTTTTGCCCACTTTCAACGCCTTTTATGCCATTTTTTTCCTTCTCTAAACAATTTTGTCAATTTCTAACCAATTTTCATCCTTTCTTTTTTCTTTTTCTAAACAATTTTTGTCCATTTCCCACCCTTTGTAAGACAATTTTGACCATTTCTAACCTGTTTTTACTCACTTCTAACTTATTTTATGTCTCTTTTGGCTATTTCTTGCCTTGTCTAGCTAAGCTCTTACCCGTTTTAAGTCATTTTTGCCCATTTCTTCCCATTTTCCACCAATCTAACACTTTTTAACCATTTGTGTCCATTCCTAACACAGTATTGCACCTCTCTAACCCTTTTTCAACATGTGTCCATTTCTACCCCAGTTTTGCACTTCTCTAACCCTCATAAAGCCATTGTTTCCTCTTTCTAAACCATTTTTGCCCACTTTCAACACCTTTTATGCCATTTTTTTCCTTCTCTAAACAATTTTGTCAATTTCTAACCAATTTTCAGCCTTTCTTTTTCCTTTTCTAAACTATTTTTGCCTATTTTCCCTCCCATTTTAAGCCAATTTTGACCATTTCTAACCAATTTTTACTCACTTCGAACTCATTTTAAGTCATTTTTGTCTATTTCTAGCCTTGTCTAACAAAGCTTTTTTCCAGATTTAAGCCATTTTTGGCCATTTCTACCCCAGTTTTGCTCTTCTCTCATCATTGTTAAGCCGGTTTTGGCCGTTTCTAACCCAATTTTGCTCTTCTCTAAGAATTTTAAAGCCAATTTTGGCTATTTCTAATCCTTTTCTGCCCAATTGCAACCCGTTTCAAGCCGTAGTTTTCATTTTCTAACTCATTTTTGCACATCTCTAATAAATCTGGGCCCAATTTTGGCCATATCTAACCCATTTTTGGGCTTCTCTATCCCTTCTTAACCCATCTTTGACCATTTCTAACCCTTTATAACCTATTTTTAACCCCCTTCAAGCAGCCTTTGGCCATTTCTACCACTGTTATTCACCTCTCTAACTCTTTGTAACCATTTGTGTCCATTTCTAATGCAGTATTGCACCTCTCTAACCCTTTTTAAACATTTGTGTCCATTTCTACCCCAGTTTTGCACTTCTCTAACCCTCATAAAGTCATTGTTTCCTCTTTCTAAACCATTTTTGCCCACTTTCAATGCCTTTTATGCCATTTTGTTCCTTCTCTAAACAATTTTGTCAATTTCTAACCAATTTTCAGCCTTTCTTTTTCCTTTTCTAAACTATTTTTGCTCATTTCCAACCCATTTTAAGCCGTTTTTGACCATTTCTAACCTGTTTTTACTCACTTCTAAGTTATTTTATGTCTCTTTTGGCTATTTCTTGCCTTGTCTAGCTAAACTCTTACCAGTTTTAAGTCATTTTTGCCCATTTCTTCCCATTTTCCACCAATCTAACACTTTTTAACCATTTGTGTCCATTCCTAACACAGTATTGCACCTCTCTAACCCTTTTTCAACATGTGTCCATTTCTACCCCAGTTTTGCACTTCTCTAACCCTCATAAAGCCATTGTTTCCTCTTTCTAAACCATTTTTGCCCACTTTCAACGCCTTTTATGCCATTTTTTTCCTTCTCTAAACAATTTTGTCAATTTCTAACCAATTTTCATCCTTTCTTTTTCTTTTTCTAAACAATTTTTGTCCATTTCCCACCCTTTGTAAGACAATTTTGACCATTTCTAACCTGTTTTTACTCACTTCTAACTTATTTTATGTCTCTTTTGGCTATTTCTTGCCTTGTCTAGCTAAGCTCTTACCCGTTTTAAGTCATTTTTGCCCATTTCTTCCCATTTTCCACCAATCTAACACTTTTTAACCATTTGTGTCCATTCCTAACACAGTATTGCACCTCTCTAACCCTTTTTCAACATGTGTCCATTTCTACCCCAGTTTTGCACTTCTCTAACCCTCATAAAGCCATTGTTTCCTCTTTCTAAACCATTTTTGCCCACTTTCAACACCTTTTATGCCATTTTTTTCCTTCTCTAAACAATTTTGTCAATTTCTAACCAATTTTCAGCCTTTCTTTTTCCTTTTCTAAACTATTTTTGCCTATTTTCCCTCCCATTTTAAGCCAATTTTGACCATTTCTAACCATTTTTTACTCACTTCGAACTCATTTTAAGTCATTTTTGTCTATTTCTAGCCTTGTCTAACAAAGCTTTTTTCCAGATTTAAGCCATTTTTGGCCATTTCTACCCCAGTTTTGCTCTTCTCTCATCATTGTTAAGCCGGTTTTGGCCGTTTCTAACCCAATTTTGCTCTTCTCTAAGAATTTTAAAGCCAATTTTGGCTATTTCTAATCCTTTTCTGCCCAATTGCAACCCGTTTCAAGCCGTAGTTTTCATTTTCTAACTCATTTTTGCACATCTCTAATAAATCTGGGCCCAATTTTGGCCATATCTAACCCATTTTTGGGCTTCTCTATCCCTTCTTAACCCATCTTTGACCATTTCTAACCCTTTATAACCTATTTTTAACCCCCTTCAAGCAGCCTTTGGCCATTTCTACCACTGTTATTCACCTCTCTAACTCTTTGTAACCATTTGTGTCCATTTCTAATGCAGTATTGCACCTCTCTAACCCTTTTTAAACATTTGTGTCCATTTCTACCCCAGTTTTGCACTTCTCTAACCCTCATAAAGTCATTGTTTCCTCTTTCTAAACCATTTTTGCCCACTTTCAATGCCTTTTATGCCATTTTGTTCCTTCTCTAAACAATTTTGTCAATTTCTAACCAATTTTCAGCCTTTCTTTTTCCTTTTCTAAACTATTTTTGCTCATTTCCAACCCATTTTAAGCCGTTTTTGACCATTTCTAACCTGTTTTTACTCACTTCTAAGTTATTTTATGTCTCTTTTGGCTATTTCTTGCCTTGTCTAGCTAAACTCTTACCAGTTTTAAGTCATTTTTGCCCATTTCTTCCCATTTTCCACCAATCTAACACTTTTTAACCATTTGTGTCCATTCCTAACACAGTATTGCACCTCTCTAACCCTTTTTCAACATGTGTCCATTTCTACCCCAGTTTTGCACTTCTCTAACCCTCATAAAGCCATTGTTTCCTCTTTCTAAACCATTTTTGCCCACTTTCAACGCCTTTTATGCCATTTTTTTCCTTCTCTAAACAATTTTGTCAATTTCTAACCAATTTTCATCCTTTCTTTTTTCTTTTTCTAAACAATTTTTGTCCATTTCCCACCCTTTGTAAGACAATTTTGACCATTTCTAACCTGTTTTTACTCACTTCTAACTTATTTTATGTCTCTTTTGGCTATTTCTTGCCTTGTCTAGCTAAGCTCTTACCCGTTTTAAGTCATTTTTGCCCATTTCTTCCCATTTTCCACCAATCTAACACTTTTTAACCATTTGTGTCCATTCCTAACACAGTATTGCACCTCTCTAACCCTTTTTCAACATGTGTCCATTTCTACCCCAGTTTTGCACTTCTCTAACCCTCATAAAGCCATTGTTTCCTCTTTCTAAACCATTTTTGCCCACTTTCAACACCTTTTATGCCATTTTTTTCCTTCTCTAAACAATTTTGTCAATTTCTAACCAATTTTCAGCCTTTCTTTTTCCTTTTCTAAACTATTTTTGCCTATTTTCCCTCCCATTTTAAGCCAATTTTGACCATTTCTAACCAATTTTTACTCACTTCGAACTCATTTTAAGTCATTTTTGTCTATTTCTAGCCTTGTCTAACAAAGCTTTTTTCCAGATTTAAGCCATTTTTGGCCATTTCTACCCCAGTTTTGCTCTTCTCTCATCATTGTTAAGCCGGTTTTGGCCGTTTCTAACCCAATTTTGCTCTTCTCTAAGAATTTTAAAGCCAATTTTGGCTATTTCTAATCCTTTTCTGCCCAATTGCAACCCGTTTCAAGCCGTAGTTTTCATTTTCTAACTCATTTTTGCACATCTCTAATAAATCTGGGCCCAATTTTGGCCATATCTAACCCATTTTTGGGCTTCTCTATCCCTTCTTAACCCATCTTTGACCATTTCTAACCCTTTATAACCTATTTTTAACCCCCTTCAAGCAGCCTTTGGCCATTTCTACCACTGTTATTCACCTCTCTAACTCTTTGTAACCATTTGTGTCCATTTCTAATGCAGTATTGCACCTCTCTAACCCTTTTTAAACATTTGTGTCCATTTCTACCCCAGTTTTGCACTTCTCTAACCCTCATAAAGTCATTGTTTCCTCTTTCTAAACCATTTTTGCCCACTTTCAATGCCTTTTATGCCATTTTGTTCCTTCTCTAAACAATTTTGTCAATTTCTAACCAATTTTCAGCCTTTCTTTTTCCTTTTCTAAACTATTTTTGCTCATTTCCAACCCATTTTAAGCCGTTTTTGACCATTTCTAACCTGTTTTTACTCACTTCTAAGTTATTTTATGTCTCTTTTGGCTATTTCTTGCCTTGTCTAGCTAAACTCTTACCAGTTTTAAGTCATTTTTGCCCATTTCTTCCCATTTTCCACCAATCTAACACTTTTTAACCATTTGTGTCCATTCCTAACACAGTATTGCACCTCTCTAACCCTTTTTCAACATGTGTCCATTTCTACCCCAGTTTTGCACTTCTCTAACCCTCATAAAGCCATTGTTTCCTCTTTCTAAACCATTTTTGCCCACTTTCAACGCCTTTTATGCCATTTTTTTCCTTCTCTAAACAATTTTGTCAATTTCTAACCAATTTTCATCCTTTCTTTTTTCTTTTTCTAAACAATTTTTGTCCATTTCCCACCCTTTGTAAGACAATTTTGACCATTTCTAACCTGTTTTTACTCACTTCTAACTTATTTTATGTCTCTTTTGGCTATTTCTTGCCTTGTCTAGCTAAGCTCTTACCGTTTTAAGTCATTTTTGCCCATTTCTTCCCATTTTCCACCAATCTAACACTTTTTAACCATTTGTGTCCATTCCTAACACAGTATTGCACCTCTCTAACCCTTTTTCAACATGTGTCCATTTCTACCCCAGTTTTGCACTTCTCTAACCCTCATAAAGCCATTGTTTCCTCTTTCTAAACCATTTTTGCCCACTTTCAACGCCTTTTATGCCATTTTTTTCCTTCTCTAAACAATTTTGTCAATTTCTAACCAATTTTCAGCCTTTCTTTTTCCTTTTCTAAACTATTTTTGCCTATTTTCCCTCCCATTTTAAGCCAATTTTGACCATTTCTAACCAATTTTTACTCACTTCGAACTCATTTTAAGTCATTTTTGTCTATTTCTAGCCTTGTCTAACAAAGCTTTTTTCCAGATTTAAGCCATTTTTGGCCATTTCTACCCCAGTTTTGCTCTTCTCTCATCATTGTTAAGCCGGTTTTGGCCGTTTCTAACCCAATTTTGCTCTTCTCTAAGAATTTTAAAGCCAATTTTGGCTATTTCTAATCCTTTTCTGCCCAATTGCAACCCGTTTCAAGCCGTAGTTTTCATTTTCTAACTCATTTTTGCACATCTCTAATAAATCTGGGCCCAATTTTGGCCATATCTAACCCATTTTTGGGCTTCTCTATCCCTTCTTAACCCATCTTTGACCATTTCTAACCCTTTATAACCTATTTTTAACCCCCTTCAAGCAGCCTTTGGCCATTTCTACCACTGTTATTCACCTCTCTAACTCTTTGTAACCATTTGTGTCCATTTCTAATGCAGTATTGCACCTCTCTAACCCTTTTTAAACATTTGTGTCCATTTCTACCCCAGTTTTGCACTTCTCTAACCCTCATAAAGTCATTGTTTCCTCTTTCTAAACCATTTTTGCCCACTTTCAATGCCTTTTATGCCATTTTGTTCCTTCTCTAAACAATTTTGTCAATTTCTAACCAATTTTCAGCCTTTCTTTTTCCTTTTCTAAACTATTTTTGCTCATTTCCAACCCATTTTAAGCCGTTTTTGACCATTTCTAACCTGTTTTTACTCACTTCTAAGTTATTTATGTCTCTTTTGGCTATTTCTTGCCTTGTCTAGCTAAACTCTTACCAGTTTTAAGTCATTTTTGCCCATTTCTTCCCATTTTCCACCAATCTAACACTTTTTAACCATTTGTGTCCATTCCTAACACAGTATTGCACCTCTCTAACCCTTTTTCAACATGTGTCCATTTCTACCCCAGTTTTGCACTTCTCTAACCCTCATAAAGCCATTGTTTCCTCTTTCTAAACCATTTTTGCCCACTTTCAACGCCTTTTATGCCATTTTTTTTCCTTCTCTAAACAATTTTGTCAATTTCTAACCAATTTTCATCCTTTCTTTTTTTCTTTTCTAAACAATTTTTGTCCATTTCCCACCCTTTGTAAGACAATTTTGACCATTTCTAACCTGTTTTTACTCACTTCTAACTTATTTTATGTCTCTTTTGGCTATTTCTTGCCTTGTCTAGCTAAGCTCTTACCCGTTTTAAGTCATTTTTGCCCATTTCTTCCCATTTTCCACCAATCTAACACTTTTTAACCATTTGTGTCCATTCCTAACACAGTATTGCACCTCTCTAACCCTTTTTCAACATGTGTCCATTTCTACCCCAGTTTTGCACTTCTCTAACCCTCATAAAGCCATTGTTTCCTCTTTCTAAACCATTTTTGCCCACTTTCAACACCTTTTATGCCATTTTTTTCCTTCTCTAAACAATTTTGTCAATTTCTAACCAATTTTCAGCCTTTCTTTTTCCTTTTCTAAACTATTTTTGCCTATTTTCCCTCCCATTTTAAGCCAATTTTGACCATTTCTAACCAATTTTTACTCACTTCGAACTCATTTTAAGTCATTTTTGTCTATTTCTAGCCTTGTCTAACAAAGCTTTTTTCCAGATTTAAGCCATTTTTGGCCATTTCTACCCCAGTTTTGCTCTTCTCTCATCATTGTTAAGCCGGTTTTGGCCGTTTCTAACCCAATTTTGCTCTTCTCTAAGAATTTTAAAGCCAATTTTGGCTATTTCTAATCCTTTTCTGCCCAATTGCAACCCGTTTCAAGCCGTAGTTTTCATTTTCTAACTCATTTTTGCACATCTCTAATAAATCTGGGCCCAATTTTGGCCATATCTAACCCATTTTTGGGCTTCTCTATCCCTTCTTAACCCATCTTTGACCATTTCTAACCCTTTATAACCTATTTTTAACCCCCTTCAAGCAGCCTTTGGCCATTTCTACCACTGTTATTCACCTCTCTAACTCTTTGTAACCATTTGTGTCCATTTCTAATGCAGTATTGCACCTCTCTAACCCTTTTTAAACATTTGTGTCCATTTCTACCCCAGTTTTGCACTTCTCTAACCCTCATAAAGTCATTGTTTCCTCTTTCTAAACCATTTTTGCCCACTTTCAATGCCTTTTATGCCATTTTGTTCCTTCTCTAAACAATTTTGTCAATTTCTAACCAATTTTCAGCCTTTCTTTTTCCTTTTCTAAACTATTTTTGCTCATTTCCAACCCATTTTAAGCCGTTTTTGACCATTTCTAACCTGTTTTTACTCACTTCTAAGTTATTTTATGTCTCTTTTGGCTATTTCTTGCCTTGTCTAGCTAAACTCTTACCAGTTTTAAGTCATTTTTGCCCATTTCTTCCCATTTTCCCACCAATCTAACACTTTTTAACCATTTGTGTCCATTCCTAACACAGTATTGCACCTCTCTAACCCTTTTTCAACATGTGTCCATTTCTACCCCAGTTTTGCACTTCTCTAACCCTCATAAAGCCATTGTTTCCTCTTTCTAAACCATTTTTGCCCACTTTCAACGCCTTTTATGCCATTTTTTTCCTTCTCTAAACAATTTTGTCAATTTCTAACCAATTTTCATCCTTTCTTTTTTCTTTTTCTAAACAATTTTTGTCCATTTCCCACCCTTTGTAAGACAATTTTGACCATTTCTAACCTGTTTTTACTCACTTCTAACTTATTTTATGTCTCTTTTGGCTATTTCTTGCCTTGTCTAGCTAAGCTCTTACCCGTTTTAAGTCATTTTTGCCCATTTCTTCCCATTTTCCACCAATCTAACACTTTTTAACCATTTGTGTCCATTCCTAACACAGTATTGCACCTCTCTAACCCTTTTTCAACATGTGTCCATTTCTACCCCAGTTTTGCACTTCTCTAACCCTCATAAAGCCATTGTTTCCTCTTTCTAAACCATTTTTGCCCACTTTCAACGCCTTTTATGCCATTTTTTTCCTTCTCTAAACAATTTTGTCAATTTCTAACCATTTTCAGCCTTTCTTTTTCCTTTTCTAAACTATTTTTGCCTATTTTCCCTCCCATTTTAAGCCAATTTTGACCATTTCTAACCAATTTTTACTCACTTCGAACTCATTTTAAGTCATTTTTGTCTATTTCTAGCCTTGTCTAACAAAGCTTTTTTCCAGATTTAAGCCATTTTTGGCCATTTCTACCCCAGTTTTGCTCTTCTCTCATCATTGTTAAGCCGGTTTTGGCCGTTTCTAACCCAATTTTGCTCTTCTCTAAGAATTTTAAAGCCAATTTTGGCTATTTCTAATCCTTTTCTGCCCAATTGCAACCCGTTTCAAGCCGTAGTTTTCATTTTCTAACTCATTTTTGCACATCTCTAATAAATCTGGGCCCAATTTTGGCCATATCTAACCCATTTTTGGGCTTCTCTATCCCTTCTTAACCCATCTTTGACCATTTCTAACCCTTTATAACCTATTTTTAACCCCCTTCAAGCAGCCTTTGGCCATTTCTACCACTGTTATTCACCTCTCTAACTCTTTGTAACCATTTGTGTCCATTTCTAATGCAGTATTGCACCTCTCTAACCCTTTTTAAACATTTGTGTCCATTTCTACCCCAGTTTTGCACTTCTCTAACCCTCATAAAGTCATTGTTTCCTCTTTCTAAACCATTTTTGCCCACTTTCAATGCCTTTTATGCCATTTTGTTCCTTCTCTAAACAATTTTGTCAATTTCTAACCAATTTTCAGCCTTTCTTTTTCCTTTTCTAAACTATTTTTGCTCATTTCCAACCCATTTTAAGCCGTTTTTTGACCATTTCTAACCTGTTTTTACTCACTTCTAAGTTATTTTATGTCTCTTTTGGCTATTTCTTGCCTTGTCTAGCTAAACTCTTACCAGTTTTAAGTCATTTTTGCCCATTTCTTCCCATTTTCCACCAATCTAACACTTTTTAACCATTTGTGTCCATTCCTAACACAGTATTGCACCTCTCTAACCCTTTTTCAACATGTGTCCATTTCTACCCCCAGTTTTGCACTTCTCTAACCCTCATAAAGCCATTGTTTCCTCTTTCTAAACCATTTTTGCCCACTTTCAACGCCTTTTATGCCATTTTTTTCCTTCTCTAAACAATTTTGTCAATTTCTAACCAATTTTCATCCTTTCTTTTTTCTTTTTCTAAACAATTTTTGTCCATTTCCCACCCTTTGTAAGACAATTTTGACCATTTCTAACCTGTTTTTACTCACTTCTAACTTATTTTATGTCTCTTTTGGCTATTTCTTGCCTTGTCTAGCTAAGCTCTTACCAGTTTTAAGTCATTTTTGCCCATTTCTTCCCATTTTCCACCAATCTAACACTTTTTAACCATTTGTGTCCATTCCTAACACAGTATTGCACCTCTCTAACCTTTTTCAACATGTGTCCATTTCTACCCCAGTTTTGCACTTCTCTAACCCTCATAAAGCCATTGTTTCCTCTTTCTAAACCATTTTTGCCCACTTTCAACACCTTTTATGCCATTTTTTTCCTTCTCTAAACAATTTTGTCAATTTCTAACCAATTTTCAGCCTTTCTTTTTCCTTTTCTAAACTATTTTTGCCTATTTTCCCTCCCATTTTAAGCCAATTTTGACCATTTCTAACCAATTTTTACTCACTTCGAACTCATTTTAAGTCATTTTTGTCTATTTCTAGCCTTGTCTAACAAAGCTTTTTTCCAGATTTAAGCCATTTTTGGCCATTTCTACCCCAGTTTTGCTCTTCTCTCATCATTGTTAAGCCGGTTTTGGCCGTTTCTAACCCATTTTTGCTCTTCTCTAAGAATTTTAAAGCCAATTTTGGCTATTTCTAATCCTTTTCTGCCCAATTGCAACCCGTTTCAAGCCGTAGTTTTCATTTTCTAACTCATTTTTGCACATCTCTAATAAATCTGGGCCCAATTTTGGCCATATCTAACCCATTTTTGGGCTTCTCTATCCCTTCTTAACCCATCTTTGACCATTTCTAACCCTTTATAACCTATTTTTAACCCCCTTCAAGCAGCCTTTGGCCATTTCTACCACTGTTATTCACCTCTCTAACTCTTTGTAACCATTTGTGTCCATTTCTAATGCAGTATTGCACCTCTCTAACCCTTTTTAAACATTTGTGTCCATTTCTACCCCAGTTTTGCACTTCTCTAACCCTCATAAAGTCATTGTTTCCTCTTTCTAAACCATTTTTGCCCACTTTCAATGCCTTTTATGCCATTTTGTTCCTTCTCTAAACAATTTTGTCAATTTCTAACCAATTTTCAGCCTTTCTTTTTCCTTTTCTAAACTATTTTTGCTCATTTCCAACCCATTTTAAGCCGTTTTTGACCATTTCTAACCTGTTTTTACTCACTTCTAAGTTATTTTATGTCTCTTTTGGCTATTTCTTGCCTTGTCTAGCTAAGCTCTTACCAGTTTTAAGTCATTTTTGCCCATTTCTTCCCATTTTCCACCAATCTAACACTTTTTAACCATTTGTGTCCATTCCTAACACAGTATTGCACCTCTCTAACCCTTTTTCAACATGTGTCCATTTCTACCCCAGTTTTGCACTTCTCTAACCCTCATAAAGCCATTGTTTCCTCTTTCTAAACCATTTTTGCCCACTTTCAACGCCTTTTATGCCATTTTTTTCCTTCTCTAAACAATTTTGTCAATTTCTAACCAATTTTCAGCCTTTCTTTTTCCTTTTCTAAACTATTTTTGCCTATTTTCCCTCCCATTTTAAGCCAATTTTGACCATTTCTAACCAATTTTTACTCACTTCGAACTCATTTTAAGTCATTTTTGTCTATTTCTAGCCTTGTCTAACAAAGCTTTTTTCCAGATTTAAGCCATTTTTGGCCATTTCTACCCCAGTTTTGCTCTTCTCTCATCATTGTTAAGCCGGTTTTGGCCGTTTCTAACCCAATTTTGCTCTTCTCTAAGAATTTTAAAGCCAATTTTGGCTATTTCTAATCCTTTTCTGCCCAATTGCAACCCGTTTCAAGCCGTAGTTTTCATTTTCTAACTCATTTTTGCACATCTCTAATAAATCTGGGCCCAATTTTGGCCATATCTAACCCATTTTTGGGCTTCTCTATCCCTTCTTAACCCATCTTTGACCATTTCTAACCCTTTATAACCTATTTTTAACCCCCTTCAAGCAGCCTTTGGCCATTTCTACCACTGTTATTCACCTCTCTAACTCTTTGTAACCATTTGTGTCCATTTCTAATGCAGTATTGCACCTCTCTAACCCTTTTTAACATGTGTCCATTTCTACCCCAGTTTTGCACTTCTCTAACCCTCATAAAGTCATTGTTTCCTCTTTCTAAACCATTTTTTGCCCACTTTCAATGCCTTTTATGCCATTTTGTTCCTTCTCTAAACAATTTTGTCAATTTCTAACCAATTTTCAGCCTTTCTTTTTCCTTTTCTAAACTATTTTTGCTCATTTCCAACCCATTTTAAGCCGTTTTTGACCATTTCTAACCTGTTTTTACTCACTTCTAAGTTATTTTATGTCTCTTTTGGCTATTTCTTGCCTTGTCTAGCTAAACTCTTACCAGTTTTAAGTCATTTTTGCCCATTTCTTCCCATTTTCCACCAATCTAACACTTTTTAACCATTTGTGTCCATTCCTAACACAGTATTGCACCTCTCTAACCCTTTTTCAACATGTGTCCATTTCTACCCCAGTTTTGCACTTCTCTAACCCTCATAAAGCCATTGTTTCCTCTTTCTAAACCATTTTTGCCCACTTTCAAACCTTTTATGCCATTTTTTTCCTTCTCTAAACAATTTTGTCAATTTCTAACCAATTTTCATCCTTTCTTTTTTCTTTTTCTAAACAATTTTTGTCCATTTCCCACCCTTTGTAAGACAATTTTGACCATTTCTAACCTGTTTTTACTCACTTCTAACTTATTTTATGTCTCTTTTGGCTATTTCTTGCCTTGTCTAGCTAAGCTCTTACCAGTTTTAAGTCATTTTTGCCCATTTCTTCCCATTTTCCACCAATCTAACACTTTTTAACCATTTGTGTCCATTCCTAACACAGTATTGCACCTCTCTAACCCTTTTTCAACATGTGTCCATTTCTACCCCAGTTTTGCACTTCTCTAACCCTCAGAAAGCCATTGTTTCCTCTTTCTAAACCATTTTTGCCCACTTTCAACACCCTTTATGCCATTTTTTTCCTTCTCTAAACAATTTTGTCAATTTCTAACCAATTTTCAGCCTTTCTTTTTCCTTTTCTAAACTATTTTTGCCTATTTTCCCTCCCATTTTAAGCCAATTTTGACCATTTCTAACCAATTTTTACACTTCGAACTCATTTTAAGTCATTTTTGTCTATTTCTAGCCTTGTCTAACAAAGCTTTTTTCCAGATTTAAGCCATTTTTGGCCATTTCTACCCCAGTTTTGCTCTTCTCTCATCATTGTTAAGCCGGTTTTGGCCGTTTCTAACCCAATTTTGCTCTTCTCTAAGAATTTTAAAGCCAATTTTGGCTATTTCTAATCCTTTTCTGCCCAATTGCAACCCGTTTCAAGCCGTAGTTTTCATTTTCTAACTCATTTTTGCACATCTCTAATAAATCTGGGCCCAATTTTGGCCATATCTAACCCATTTTTGGGCTTCTCTATCCCTTCTTAACCCATCTTTGACCATTTCTAACCCTTTATAACCTATTTTTAACCCCCTTCAAGCAGCCTTTGGCCATTTCTACCACTGTTATTCACCTCTCTAACTCTTTGTAACCATTTGTGTCCATTTCTAATGCAGTATTGCACCTCTCTAACCCTTTTTAAACATTTGTGTCCATTTCTACCCCAGTTTTGCACTTCTCTAAACCCTCATAAAGTCATTGTTTCCTCTTTCTAAACCATTTTTGCCCACTTTCAATGCCTTTTATGCCATTTTGTTCCTTCTCTAAACAATTTTGTCAATTTCTAACCAATTTTCAGCCTTTCTTTTTCCTTTTCTAAACTATTTTTGCTCATTTCCAACCCATTTTAAGCCGTTTTTGACCATTTCTAACCTGTTTTTACTCACTTCTAAGTTATTTTATGTCTCTTTTGGCTATTTCTTGCCTTGTCTAGCTAAACTCTTACCAGTTTTAAAGTCATTTTTGCCCATTTCTTCCCATTTTCCACCAATCTAACACTTTTTAACCATTTGTGTCCATTCCTAACACAGTATTGCACCTCTCTAACCCTTTTTCAACATGTGTCCATTTCTACCCCAGTTTTGCACTTCTCTAACCCTCATAAAGCCATTGTTTCCTCTTTCTAAACCATTTTTGCCCACTTTCAACGCCTTTTATGCCATTTTTTTCCTTCTCTAAACAATTTTGTCAATTTCTAACCAATTTTCAGCCTTTCTTTTTCTTTTCTAAACTATTTTTGTCATTTCCCACCCTTTTAAGCCAATTTTGACCATTTCTAACCTGTTTTTACTCACTTCTAACTTATTTTATGTCTCTTTTGGCTATTTCTTGCCTTGTCTAGCTAAGCTCTTACCAGTTTTAAGTCATTTTTGCCCATTTCTTCCCATTTTCCACCAATCTAACACTTTTTAACCATTTGTGTCCATTCCTAACACAGTATTGCACCTCTCTAACCCTTTTTCAACATGTGTCCATTTCTACCCCCCAGTTTTGCACTTCTCTAACCCTCATAAAGCCATTGTTTCCTCTTTCTAAACCATTTTTGCCCACTTTCAACGCCTTTTATGCCATTTTTTTTCCTTCTCTAAACAATTTTGTCAATTTCTAACCAATTTTCAGCCTTTCTTTTTTCTTTTTCTAAACTATTTTTGTCCATTTTCCCACCCATTTTAAGCAATTTTGACCATTTCTAACCTGTTTTTACTCACTTCTAACTTATTTTATGTCTCTTTTGTCTATTTCTTGCCTTGTCTAGCTAAGCTCTTACCCGTTTTAAGTCATTTTTGCCCATTTCTTCCCATTTTCTCACCAATCTAACACTTTTTAAACCATTTGTGTCCATTCCTAACACAGTATTGCACTCTCTAACCTTTTTTCAACATGTGTCCATTTCTACCCCGTTTTGCACTTCTCTAACCCTCATAAAGCCATTGTTTCCTCTTTCTAAACCATTTTTGCCCACTTTCAACACCTTTTATGCCATTTTTTTCCTTCTCTAAACAATTTTGTCAATTTCTAACCAATTTTCAGCCTTCTTTTTCCTTTTCTAAACTATTTTGCCTATTTTTCCCTCCCATTTTAAGCCAATTTTGACCATTTCTAACCATTTTTACTCACTTCGAACTCATTTTAAGTCATTTTTGTCTATTTCTAGCCTTGTCTAACAAAGCTTTTTTCCAGATTTAAGCCATTTTTGGCCATTTCTACCCCAGTTTTGCTCTTCTCTCATCATTGTTAAGCCGGTTTTTGGCCGTTTCTAACCCAATTTTGCTCTTCTCTAAGAATTTTAAAGCCAATTTGGCTATTTCTAATCCTTTCTGCCCAATTGCAACCCGTTTCAAGCCGTAGTTTTCATTTTCTAACTCATTTTTGCACATCTCTAATAAATCTGGGCCCAATTTTGGCCATATCTAACCATTTTTGGGCTTCTCTATCCCTTCTTAACCCTCTTTGACCATTTCTAACCTTTATAACCTATTTTTAACCCCCTTCAAGCAGCCTTTGGCCATTTCTACCACTGTTATTCACCTCTCTAACTCTTTGTAACCATTTGTGTCCATTTCTAATGCAGTATTGCACCTCTCTAACCCTTTTTCAAACATTTGTGTCCATTTCTACCCCAGTTTTGCACTTCTCTAACCCTCATAAAGTCATTGTTTCCTCTTTCTAAACCATTTTTGCCCACTTTCAATGCCTTTTATGCCATTTTGTTCCTTCTCTAAACAATTTTGTCAATTTCTAACCAATTTTCAGCCTTTCTTTTTCCTTTTCTAAACTATTTTTGCTCCATTTCCAACCCATTTTAAGCCGTTTTTGACCATTTCTAACCTGTTTTTACTCACTTCTAAGTTATTTTATGTCTCTTTTGGCTATTTCTTGCCTTGTCTAGCTAAGCTCTTACCAGTTTTAAGTCATTTTTGCCCATTTCTTCCCATTTTCCACCAATCTAACACTTTTTAACCATTTGTGTCCATTCCTAACACAGTATTGCACCTCTCTAACCCTTTTTCAACATGTGTCCATTTCTACCCCAGTTTTGCACTTCTCTAACCCTCATAAAGCCATTGTTTCCTCTTTCTAAACCATTTTTGCCCACTTTCAACACCTTTTATGCCATTTTTTTTCCTTCTCTAAACAATTTTGTCAATTTCTAACCAATTTTCAGCCTTTCTTTTTCCTTTTCTAAACTATTTTTGCCTATTTTCCCTCCCATTTTAAGCCAATTTTGACCATTTCTAACCAATTTTTACTCACTTCGAACTCATTTTAAGTCATTTTTGTCTATTTCTAGCCTTGTCTAACAAAGCTTTTTTCCAGATTTAAGCCATTTTTGGCCATTTCTACCCCAGTTTTGCTCTTCTCTCATCATTGTTAAGCCGGTTTTGGCCGTTTCTAACCCAATTTTGCTCTTCTCTAAGAATTTTAAAGCCAATTTTGGCTATTTCTAATCCTTTTCTGCCCAATTGCAACCCGTTTCAAGCCGTAGTTTTCATTTTCTAACTCATTTTTGCACATCTCTAATAAATCTGGGCCCAATTTTGGCCATATCTAACCCATTTTTGGGCTTCTCTATCCCTTCTTAACCCATCTTTGACCATTTCTAACCCTTTATAACCTATTTTTAACCCCCTTCAAGCAGCCTTTGGCCATTTCTACCACTGTTATTCACCTCTCTAACTCTTTGTAACCATTTGTGTCCATTTCTCATGCAGTATTGCACCTCTCTAACCCTTTTTTAACATTTGTGTCCATTTCTACCCCAGTTTTGCACTTCTCTAACCCTCATAAAGTCATTGTTTCCTCTTTCTAAACCATTTTTGCCCACTTTCAATGCCTTTTATGCCATTTTGTTCCTTCTCTAAACAATTTTGTCAATTTCTAACCAATTTTCAGCCTTTCTTTTTCTTTTCTAAACTATTTTTGCTCATTTCCAACCCATTTTAAGCCGTTTTTGACCATTTCTAACCTGTTTTTACTCACTTCTAAGTTATTTTATGTCTCTTTTGGCTATTTCTTGCCTTGTCTAGCTAAACTCTTACCAGTTTTAAGTCATTTTTGCCCATTTCTTCCCATTTTCCACCAATCTAACACTTTTTAACCATTTGTGTCCATTCCTAACACAGTATTGCACCTCTCTAACCCTTTTTCAACATGTGTCCATTTCTACCCCAGTTTTGCACTTCTCTAACCCTCATAAAGCCATTGTTTCCTCTTTCTAAACCATTTTTGCCCACTTTCAACGCCTTTTATGCCATTTTTTTCCTTCTCTAAACAATTTTGTTTTTTTTGTCATTCTAACCAATTTTCATCCTTTCTTTTTTCTTTTCTAAACAATTTTTTTCCATTTCCCACCCTTTGTAAGACAATTTTGACCATTTCTAACCTGTTTTTACTCACTTCTAACTTATTTTATGTCTCTTTTGGCTATTTCTTGCCTTGTCTAGCTAAGCTCTTACCCTTTTTTAGTTTTAAGTCATTTTTGCCCATTTCTTCCCATTTTCCACCAATCTAACACTTTTTAACCATTTGTGTCCATTCCTAACACAGTATTGCACCTCTCTAACCCTTTTTCAACATGTGTCCATTTCTACCCCAGTTTTGCACTTCTCTAACCCTCATAAAGCCATTGTTTCCTCTTTCTAAACCATTTTTGCCCACTTTCAAAACGCCTTTTATGCCATTTTTTTCCTTCTCTAAACAATTTTGTCAATTTCTAACCAATTTTCAGCCTTTCTTTTTCCTTTTCTAAACTATTTTTGCCTATTTTCCCTCCATTTTAAGCCAATTTTGACCATTTCTAACCAATTTTTACTCACTTCGAACTCATTTTAAGTCATTTTTGTCTATTTCTAGCCTTGTCTAACAAAGCTTTTTTCCAGATTTAAGCCATTTTTGGCCATTTCTACCCCAGTTTTGCTCTTCTCTCATCATTGTTAAGCCGGTTTTGGCCGTTTCTAACCCAATTTTGCTCTTCTCTAAGAATTTTAAAGCCCCATTTTTTGGCTATTTCTAATCCTTTTCTGCCCATTGCAACCCATTTTTTCTTTGTTTTCTTTTTTTTTCAAGCCGTAGTTTTCATTTTCTAACTCATTTTTGCACATCTCTAATAAATCTGGGCCCAATTTTGGCCATATCTAACCCATTTTTGGGCTTCTCTCTCCCTTCTTAACCCATCTTTGACCATTTCTAACCCTTTATAACCTATTTTTAACCCCCTTCAAGCAGCCTTTGGCCATTTCTACCACTGTTATTCACCTCTCTAACTCTTTGTAACCATTTGTGTCCATTTCTAATGCAGTATTGCACCTCTCTAACCCTTTTTAAACATTTGTGTCCATTTCTACCCCAGTTTTGCACTTCTCTAACCCTCATAAAGTCATTGTTTCCTCTTTCTAAACCATTTTTGCCCACTTTCAATGCCTTTTATGCCATTTTGTTCCTTCTCTAAACAATTTTGTCAATTTCTAACCAATTTTCAGCCTTTCTTTTTCCTTTTCTAAACTATTTTTGCTCATTTCCAACCCATTTTAAGCCGTTTTTGACCATTTCTAACCTGTTTTTACTCACTTCTAACTTTTTTTATGTCTCTTTTGGCTATTTCTTGCCTTGTCTAGCTAAACTCTTACCAGTTTTAAGTCATTTTTGCCCATTTCTTCCCATTTTCCACCAATCTAACACTTTTTAACCATTTGTGTCCATTCCTAACACAGTATTGCACCTCTCTAACCCTTTTTCAACATGTGTCCATTTCTACCCCAGTTTTGCACTTCTCTAACCCTCATAAAGCCATTGTTTCCTCTTTCTAAACCATTTTTGCCCACTTTCAACGCCTTTTATGCCATTTTTTTCCTTCTCTAAACAATTTTGTCAATTTCTAACCAATTTTCAGCCTTTCTTTTTCCTTTTCTAAACTATTTTTGCCTATTTTCCCTCCCATTTTAAGCCAATTTTGACCATTTCTAACCATTTTTACTCACTTCGAACTCATTTTAAGTCATTTTTGTCTATTTCTAGCCTTGTCTAACAAAGCTTTTTTCCAGATTTAAGCCATTTTTGGCCATTTCTACCCTACCCCAGTTTTGCTCTTCTCTCATCATTGTTAAGCCGGTTTTGGCCGTTTCTAACCAATTTTGCTCTTCTCTAAGATTTTTAAAGCCAATTTTGGCTATTTCTAATCCTTTTCTGCCCAATTGCAACCCGTTTCAAGCCGTAGTTTTCATTTTCTAAACTCATTTTTGCACATCTCTAATAAATCTGGGCCAATTTTGGCCATATCTAACCATTTTTGGGCTTCTCTATCCTTCTTAACCCTCTTTGACCATTTCTAACCCTTTATAACCTATTTTTAACCCCTTCAAGCAGCCTTTGGCCATTTCTAACCACTGTTATTCACCTCTCTAACTCTTTGTAACCATTTGTGTCCATTTCTAATGCAGTATTGCACCTCTCTAACCCTTTTTAAACATTTGTGTCCATTTCTACCCCAGTTTTGCACTTCTCTAACCCTCATAAAGTCATTGTTTCCTCTTTCTAAACCATTTTTTGCCCACTTTCAATGCCTTTTATGCCATTTTTTTGTTCCTTCTCTAAACAATTTTGTCAATTTCTAACCATTTTTCAGCCTTTCTTTTTTCCTTTTCTAAACTATTTTTGCTCATTTCCAACCCATTTTAAGCCGTTTTTGACCATTTCTAACCTGTTTTTACTCACTTCTAACTTATTTTATGTCTTTTTTGGCTATTTCTTGCCTTGTCTACTAAACTCTTACCAGTTTTAAGTCATTTTTGCCCATTTCTCCCATTTTCACCAATCTAACACTTTTTAACCATTTGTGTCCATTCCTAACACAGTATTTGCACCTCTCTAACCCTTTTTCAACATGTTCCATTTCTACCCCAGTTTTGCACTTCTCTAACCCTCATAAAGCCTTGTTTCCTCTTTCTAAACATTTTTGCCCACTTTCAAAACTGCCTTTTATGCCATTTTTTTCCTTCTCTAAACAATTTTGTCAATTTCTAACCAATTTTCATCCTTTCTGTTTTCTTTTTCTAACAATTTTTGTCCATTTCACACC